>NC_060122.1:258115601-258418631 GCF_021461395.2 Schistocerca americana | reverse complement strand
ACCATAGGTGACAATAGGGATGTAATAATTCTTATACATAAGGAGTTTTGCTCTTTCTGAAACCTCGTTATTCCAAATCAGGTGTTTCATTGTTTGGTAGAAATTGCCTCCCTTCTGTAACCTCCTATTAATTTCGTTAGTTATTCTTCCATCCCTAGATATTTCACTCCCTAAATAAGTGAAACTTTCTACCACTTTGAGGGGTTCTCCATTCAAGGTAATGTCTCCGTTGATCCCTTTCTCTCTTCCAAATACCATTACTTCACTCTTATCTTTATTTATTTTTAATCCATTCCTTTTCATTATTTCCTTCCATGCATCAAGTTGTAACTGTACTTCTACCTCTTTATCACCCCATATTACCATATCATCTGCAAAAATCATCTTTGTGTCTTTCTCTTTTACTATATCTTTAAAGTTGTGAAAATTAAAGTTGTACTTCTTCAGTACTTTTATCGTAATTGGAAATTTAAATATGGCTCAACTATTAGCATATTATTGCACTCGGTTCTAGGCTGAACTTTTTAGTCACAACACAATATGAGAAACACTATTAACTATAAAACACATGAAATAATAATTTCAATAGGAAGAGTCTTTAAACTGAACGAAAGTTTAATTATACTTTCAAGAAAATTATGTCGAGTGTTTCAAAAAAAAAAAAAACTACATAACTAGTCCAACCAGTTACACAGTACGCAACTGATAATTTGAAATGAAGGTGGTGGCAGTGTCGATCTCCCGAGCTATTTAAAAAAGGCGGCAGAAGTATCTATGGCTATTTCTGTGTAACAAGTTCTGAAAATTCTCTTCTCAGCGTCGGATACAGAGCTAACCAAATAACTAAATTATTTCATGAATAATAAGACTAATCACTTCCTCATTCGAGGTTGTATCATATAATCTTACCGATCTTCTCGCCTCGTTCAGTTCACAAGACGGGCACCCTTTCCTTGCTAGCCACATACTAACGCATGCCACACAGGAAGCTTGCAGTGCGATCGTCACATCCTCCTTTTTTATTCTCGCCTAGCCAGTTTCGATGCAAAAGGGCTTCCCTCCATGTTTTACATGACTACACATTTACATGCAATACGCATAGACCAGTATTACAAGTGAAGTTTTAACTTTTCCGTTGTTTTACAGCTTAGATTCATTACAATTATATAATAATGAATAAAACATTCACATGGATCTTACATCAAAGAGCACAATTATTTAGAAGTCACATTAAGTAAAAATAGCCAAACAAATAATGCAAGACCATTATAGGCACTATTGATAGTAGTGTTACAGCTTGTAGCCTGCTAAAGACTGAAGTGTCGAGTGTACAGCCGCGAGGACTCGAAAGCCGTGTCTACGAGCACATGGAAACGACGAGGTCGAACATGACGTCATAGGACTCGCTGGCGAGTTTAATGCGGGTATATGGAGCTCGTTTCTGATCTAATGCCTACAATCTCTATGGAGCCGTGATTGTAAAGTAGATCCAGTGCACTAAGCAATATCGACGGCCATTAAGATTGAAATGCCACAGAAGTGGCATGCAACAAATTTAAAGTTGGCAGGAAGTGTATTATAAGTTTTCGTATGCCAATTATTAGCATTTCAGCGCAACCGCACCCTGGAGCAGTAACATCATCTACATTCCCTGCATAAGGAAAGAACGGAGCGAGTCTCTCAAGCAAAAATCATGTTTCAATGTCGTCTGAGAGAAGTTTGAGGTATGGTTTGTCGATAAACACAAGAGCGAACAGATGAGTCCCCACTCAACTTAACTACGTCACAAAATGCACCTACAGGCTGTACTCAGTGTTATGTTGGTCCTTCTGCGGTGCTCCTTTTAAATGAGTGACAATGCAGTGCTCAGACAGCAATGGGCTGTTTGTTGTCTACTATATCTGATACTATTATAGGGCAACAGTCAAACAATCCTTCTGGCCGGTTGACTATCTGACATCTTCTTGTTGTTGGCTCCAAGTCTTGCGCCTAGGGGTACATTCTTGCGGCTGAAATTTTGATTTATAACGTTGTGGGTTCCTGATGCGTAAATAACTGACGAAGATTTGCCTGTATATTTCTTTAATTTTATTCTTCGTAACATTATTAAATATCACACCGTTTTTTTCAATTTCCACTTAATACTCCAAATTACATTGTTAATGTCGATCACATAAATACGTCTGTCTCCATCAGAGGCATGCCCACTACTATTACATTCTGCCATACTCACAATATTCCAAAGAGTAAACAAAGCAACAAAGTTTACGAACTTTCGTGACAAAAGAATAATCTTCGCTAATATATCATAATTTTGTAAATGAGTCCAGAAATAAATTTATTAATCAGCGTTAGATTGTGCAATTAATAATATGAATCTTAAGTACACCAGAAATTTCGTAATTTCAAATATTTCTAAAAGAAAAATAATTTTAACTCTACATACAGAGTGTAACAAATTAATTTCTTTTTATACATTTTAGTCTGAAATAAATCCATCGTAAACAAAATCAAATGAAGTTTCTTTAGTTAAACAGCTGAGATGATGTTTACCTATACAAGAATCGATACTATACATGGTATCGGTTATTTCTATAAAAAAAAAAGGTAATGTTAGAGGAGGGTGTCACACTACAGGGCGTAGTGTGCCTCTTGACAGTGGAAGAAGTGCAGCAAAAGGAAACTCATAAAAAATGGTACAAGTGCAGGAAAAGAATTGAAGGTGAGCTGCCAGGGTCAAGGAAGAACAGACGTTGGCAGCTGAAACACAACTAGGAAAGTCACTCCCACGTTACCGATATCATTATCAAGGAGGTGGACGTCATTAATAGACATCGGCAAGTTAGAGTGGTAGCCAATGCCCCAGAAGTCGGATTGAGTATTGGAATTGCAACAGATACCCTGTGTTCTCCGTATCATAGTGCCATTCTTCGATTAATTACCCTTCCCCGCTGTGAGGAAACACACTACACGCCCTTGTTTCTTTTTTAAAAAAAAATCGTTTTCAGCACGATTGAGAGCAATGGTCGGTCGACGCTAGCGCACGGGCACTTTGTTCCGTAAACAATAGCATTACGACCCCTCGAACGGTTTTTATTCTACAGGCTCCCGCTCGTTTCTTTTCGAATGACATACACTGGAGGTTAGTTCTTTAAAGTGTAGGTATTGGGCGGATTACTGTAGTATTGACAATATACGCAATACAGTATTTAATAACTAATATAAGTGGCACAAGAAAAACACATCGACGGAATCTACATAAATCATCGCGCATTGCACTGCAGTAACAGGCCGTGAGATAGGACGTACTTTGGTGAATTTTATATGAAGTTTCCGGTACCACGCTTTTACGTATCATCCGATACACATTTCACAATATAACAAATATTAAAATATAGCTTTTGGTCCTCTGTTCTATATCAAGTAGCATTGTGCACGAAATATATAAAATGTAGCACACCCATTCAGTCAACTAAAGCTCATTTAAATACAGTTAACAGGAATCTTTACTTACTGGAAATGTATCTCATTGTAATCATAAATTTTAAGAAAGTCACAGAAAAATTAAAAATTTCATTTGAGTAAATATTAGACAATAATCAGGTAGAAATGTCAGTGTTTAACCTATTTCATGATACCTTTGTGAGTATATTTGAAAACAGTTTCCCTCAGAAAACAGTGGAATATAATTGTAAGAAACCTTGTAAGAAGCAATGGCTCACTAAACGGATAAAAATATTTTGTAAACAGAAAAGGGAAATGTATCTTATAGCTAGGAGGAGTAATGATCCCGAAACAGTGAAACATTATAAAAACTACTGTACTGTATTAAGAAAAGTTATTAAAAAGTCCAGAAGTATGTGCATTATGTCTGAGATTAGCACATCTGACAATAAAATGAAAACAATTTGGAATATTGTGCAAAGGGGAACAGGGCAACCGAGAGCACAGGAAGACTGTATTTCTATCAAACACAATGAAAAGTTTGCTAACAAGAAATCAGAAGTAGAAAACATTTTAATGATCATTTTTAAGTGTTGTAGAGAAAATGGGATCCAGCTATTCGTTAGAAAATGCAAGGCAGTATATGGAAGAGGCAGTACCTATGCAATTTGATAAAATTGAAATTCAACCCACTTCTCCTACTGAAATTAGAAAAATAAAAAGCTCACTTGGAATTGATGGCATTTCCAACAGAGTACTAAAAGCTTGTTCCCAACAGAAGAGTAGGAGTCTCAGCCACATATGTAGTAGCTCACTGAAACAGAGCATTTTTCCAGATAGAGTGAAATACACTATTGTTAAACCATTTCATAAAAAAACGGGTTAGATCTGATGCTATCAGCTACCGCCCAATCTCACTTCTGAGAGCTTTATCCAAAATTGTTGAAAAAGTAATGTATTCAAGAGTACCATTACATATTTGTAAAAATGAATTACTAACAAAATGTCAATTTGATTTTCAGAAACACTTTTTAACAGAATATGCTATATATGCTCACACTGATCAAATATTATATACATTGAATAACCGAACATCACCCATTGGGATATTTTGTGATCTCTCAAAAGCTTTTGATTGTGTCAATGAGGAAATTCTTCTAGATAAGCTTAAGTATTGTGGTATGAGTGGGACGGTACACAAATGGTTTAATTCATACTTTACTGGAAGAATGCAGAAGATTGAAATTAGCAGTACTGATAGTCTGAAAAACCAGCAGAGTTCTCTAACTGGGGTGGTATCAAGAATGGTGTCCCACAGGGTTCATTCTTGTGTCCCTTATCGTTCTTAATATATATAAAGTACTTGCCACTCTACATTCATGAAGATGCAAAGCTAGTTCCTTTTTCTGATGATAAAAGCATAGTAATCACACCCAAGAAGCAAGAATCAGCTGAGGAAATTGCAAATAATGTCTTTCAGAAAATTATGAAGAGGTTCTCTGCAAATGGACTCTCACTAATTTTATACAATTCTGTACAGTAAATGGCATAACACCATTGATAAATATAGTCCATCAACGGAAGTCTGCTGTTGAGGCAGAATACTCAAAATTTCTGGGTATGTGCATTGATGAGAATTTGAAATGGAAGAAACACATCGATGATCTACTGAAGCAGTTAGGTTCAGCTACTAATACCATTAGGGTTATTGCAAATTTTAGTGATAAACATATCAGTAAATTAGCCTACTATGCCGATTTTCATTCAGTGCTTTCATATGGCATCATATTTTGGGGCAATTCGTGATTAAGAGATAAAGTATTCATTGCACAAAAGCGTGTAATCCGAATAATAGCTGGAGTGCACCTTGCTGACACTTATTTAAGGTACTCGGGATATTCACAGCATCTTCGCAATACATATATTCACTTATGAAATTTGTCATTAATAACCCATCATAATTCAAAAATAACAGCGAATTGCTTAGCCACAACCCTAGAAGGAAAGGTGATCTCCATTATTCTGGATTAAATCTCACTTTGGCACAGAAAGGGATGAATTATGCTGCCACAAAAATATTTGGTCAGTTGCCAAATAGTATTAAAAGTCTGACAGTCAACCATCATTTAATAACAAATTAAAAGAATTCCTGAATGACAACTCCTTGTGCTCAAGAGATGAATTCGTAGATATGAAGAAGTGACTGTAAAAAAATTAATTAATTAATTGTTTTGTGTGAAGAAAACTTATGTTAAAGTGATGTGTTCCACAGCATTATGAAATGTCGTATTCATGATCTATGGAAGAAGGATTAATTTATGTATGTTTATGTTAAAATCAGTTCAGTTATTAAATGGTAAATTAATTAACAAATTTCGACTATTTCATAAAACGTGGATATCAGTGTCTTTGGTAGATTCCCGGCAACTGACACACTAAAAGGAGATTATGTTTCTGTCAAATCTCAATTCAGATTCATTGTAACTAAGTCTGTAACTACGAGTTCTAGAACTTTCTGTCATAAACAAAGTATTATTTAGATAATTTGCTTAAATAAGATTATTATGTGAAATTTTGAATTCAGAAGCTGTTACCGCATTATGAAAGTACCCCAAAATATGCTAGCATCAAAATTCCTATTGTAACATGAGAGATGTTAATTATTTTGCATCATGTATTTGAGCCATGCTCTCTCCCAACTATGCGTTTTCGTGAACTTTGCTGTCTAACTGTGTTTGGTTTCCCGCCCTTGTCGCGGTCACGTCGTGGTTCTTCCTTCCACGTGTGGCAGCAGTGTTGTGTATCGACATATGCGCCGTGTACCATCTTTGGTTTGGTGCATATAGTTTCCGGCATGGGGGTCTGGAGTCAGTCGGTTGGTTGTTGCGGCCGAGGGAAGTTATCTCCGTACGCTGCAGTTGGCTGGGGCCGCTGGCAGCTCCTGCGCAGTGTGTGGAGCTGTCCGATCGCTACGAGCTTCGTGGTTCACCGACCCAGGACGTCAAAGTTGAGTAGTGGTTTCAACTACCCAAGCCACGTCTATTCATGTTGGGATGGTTCGCTTCAGTGGTTTGCTGTTGGGGAGATTCTCCAGTGAGCAACACTGAGTGGGTCTACTGCTGGGATTTAGCCGCCTACGATTTGAGTGCACCAGTGGAATCTTCTGTCTTGTGGCCATTAGTGTTCTGGTTACCTGCCCTGGCACCGACATAAATTGAGGCAGAGTTCTTTGAACGAATTAACTATTATCGTGTTTCATTTCAGGTGTACCAGCGAAATTTTCTACCTAGTGGCGGTTAGTGTTCCGGTTACCCGCCCTGGCCACTAACGTAATTTCAGGCAGCGTCATTTCCTCACCTGTTGTTGCTGTCCAGCATTGTGTGTAAGTTTGAAAGCTAATAAATACTCCATTGTGGATTATCACGTTTGTAACATTGCCAGTTTGAGTTCTCATGTACTGATTGACGGGAAGCAAGTCATTTTGTCAGTCATTCCGTGGCTGTCCCCTGGTTGGGTTCCGATGGATCAAGTATAGTTGGGCTCACCACCTGTCTCACCTAAGTGAACGAGGGCAGACCGACCTCCCTGGAGGCCTTCTTAGTGCCACCGACGTTTAAGTATCTGTTGTCAGCTATTTTAAATTTTATGCTTATGGTTACTTGATTTGTTTCTTAAAATTTTGTAAAATTAATTTTTAAATTTATCTTTCAAGCTTAAACACTGCGGCCTTATGCCTTTAAAGATTATGGTAATATATTTAACAATTTTGAATTTTAAGTGTGGCCCTCAGCCATTGATATTGCACCTTGCATACGTTCCTTCTTTAAATTATTTCATTGCTATCTTAATTGGATTTTATCCTGTTCATTTATAAGATTTATTGTTGTTCAACACGCTGGCCTTCTGCCTTTAAAGGTCTATGGTAATATATTCTAAAATTTTGGCATTTTATTGCAGCCCTCAGCCATTTGTATTGCACTTTGCGTACATTGTTTTTCAATAATTTTTTGCTATCTTAATTGGATTTTTATCTTGTTGAGATTTCTTGTTGGAGGCCTTCAGCCGTGAAAGAGTTGCATTCGGTAAGGATTCGGCCATGTGCCGCTTTGGTTGTGAAGGTTGTTAAATTACAATAAATGACAATTAGAAGCAGAAACTAACCTCAACCCTTGGCCATTTCCACTACCCTATTACCTGTTCCGCCAGCGGGTTCAGCGAGCGTCTCAGTATTGTTAGTCACATTTCTCAAGCAGCAATTCGATCATTCATTTATTATCTTCAAGCTGTGAATGTAATTTGTTATGAAATAACCGATTTTATGTTGTGAAAGGTGGCTACACTGAGCCACAGCGCCAGAGAGTTTTGTTTCGCCGCCTCCACTGGCAGTGATTATTGAGAAGTAGCGGAGTGCAGTGCTTGTTGAGAACTCGTAGTAGAGAGTGCTTGCTGAGATGTCGTAGTGAAGAGTTCTTGTCGAGAGGTGGCAGTAGTCAGTTCTTGTTGAGATGTGGTAGTACCGAGTCGGTGTGGAGATATTGTAATGATTAGAGTGCTTTTCATCAATATAAATGAAGGTAACAAACTACTTTTCTTTTTTTTCTTATTATCTCAATGTTTTAAATAATGCGTCATTACAGGTTCAGTCAACAAAGCATCTGGCTTGTGTTCTTGTATTAGAGTGTAATTCTGGGTTTCTTGCGCAATTATAGTATTTCTATTTTTTTTTTTTTAAATTACTTCAGTATAAATGGTATTTAAAATTTCTTGTCTTGTTGAAGAAGAACCATGCCAGATGTGTACGTTGAATCACACTCCCACACACAGAACAATTACACTTGTGTTTTGGTTTCGTAGGTTTTATAGTTGCTGGGGACTTAATTAATTGTGTTAACAGAAATTTTCTTTCATTCTTTATTGTTGTTCTATGCAGTCAGATTGCGTGCTAAAACTAGTCAGGGCCAACCGTTTACGAGACCTCGTAATCGGACATACAGCTACTAAAAATATTTGCATTTTATTTAATTAAGCCCCCATGCACGTGGCGACCGCTGCTTCGGATCGTCCCTTCGAATTCTTCTGATTGAAAAAATAGTAGACAGTAGTATTTTTGTGGTAATTTGTAGTTTAGTAATTGTAGTCTATATTGCATGTGTAGATTTGGTAATTGTCATTCTTCAATTGTTCGTTAATCGTGTTTGAGGGAAACATTTCGTGTGAATGGTATTGTTGGAGATAAGGAGGCATTGTGTGTAATTTTCGTACAGTGACGAGTTTTGTATGTTTTGTAATTGATTACGCGATCGATGAAAAAGGCAAAAATGATGGATAGTCCGAATGACGAAATTGTTGACATGGCGAACTCGCCAACACAGGGGAACAGTATGATGAATAATGAAGTGGAAAACAATTTAATAAGTCGGGAAGATAGTCCGGAACCATTTCAAAATTTTTCTCAATTAGAAAATTCACAGAATACGAGATTAACGATAGAAGATTCTGAAATAGTATCGAACACAGATAGCTTTACAGCTATGACGAAAGAAGTTGGTTTCACGGGAAATGTTAGGGGCGAAAAGAATTTCGAACAAGTTAATATGGAGCAGTTGATGGGTGTAATATTAATTTTGGGATCTGAATTAAAAACACGGTTAGACGCACAGGGATCACAAATAGGAACAATTAAAACACAGATGGGAACTTAGGCAACACGGTTAGACTCACAAATAGGGACAATTAGAACTGAGATGGGAACAATGGAAACACGGTTAGACTCACGAATAGGGACATGTTTCAAAAATATGAAAGATGAATTAAAGAAAGAAATCAGAGAAGTAGTACAACCGATTTTGAATTCTCACAATAACAAATTAATTACAGTAGAGATTAGACAAAAGGAACAGGATAGAGAACAGGAAGAAAGAGATCGCGTGATAGTACAAAAATTTTCAGAGTTAAATTAACAACGTGCACACGATAAGGAGGAAATATTTGAGAGAATCGAGGAATCCGTACCAAATGACAGATTAAATAACCTAACACAACAACACGAACAGCTAACTACCAGATGTGTCAATACTGAAACCCGAGTCGCGACACTTACGGAAGAGGTAAATAAACACAAAGAACAAATAGGTGATTTATCGGAAAGAGTTGAGGAGATTTCAGATAAATTGACAAGTCTTAGTTTAAATGGGGACAGAGATTCAGATGATACAGCACCATTGCCATTTGCAGAAACCGAAGAGTATCAGAACATAAATAAACATGTTGAAAATCAGGGAAAATTTAATGAACGCGTTAAAAGGGAAGTTGAGGCATTACGAAAGCAAATCAAACAAATCGAAGGCGAAATTGTAGAAAAAGACAGTAGAAGAAATTTAGATTCACAGATAGCAGAGGGGTTTGAAGAAAGTAATTTATTTCATTTACGAGAAGCAACAAGAGAGCGCCAGGCGCGCGAACTTGACAATAATCGACATTGGGACAGGGACAGGCGCGGTAGGTCTTTGTCGCCACGAGGTGAAAACTTTGACTATAAACACTTTTTGACTGTTCGGAAATTTAAGATCTTCCGCAATTCTAAGAATGACATACATCCATGTGCATGGTTAGATCAATTTATGTACGCATTTCCACCAAATTGGCCACTAAGTCACAAACTCGAAATTATGTGCAGCTATTAAAGTCCTCAGGGGATTCGCTACTCTAAGTGAATATGTGCCGTAGCGTGCATAGGGCCCCGAGCTGTAGTGGTGCTATTTCCCTTTTAGTTTTCTGCACTGCTGCCTACTCTTTTACTATTCTTTGCATCTGTCAAAACAACTCTTCGACTATCAATCTATCTAAAGAATAACCGGATATGACTATTTTACCTAAAAGTGATTTCGTAAATTACCATTTGGACTTATTGTACCTTCAGCAGCATTCATTCGTAGTTTAAATGAAGTTTTACCTGTTTATCTTCGTAACAATATTACTTCATATGTTGACGATATTCTTATTGCTAAACGTTCTTCGAGTGAGCATAACAAAATTCTGGATTCATTATTAGGTATTTTTGCAAGAGTTGGTATTACGGTGAACTTAGAAAAATCTGAATTTGGTCGTTCTCAGGTGAAATTTCTCGGTCACATTATTTCTACAGAAGGTATTCTTCCTGATCCAGAGAAACTAGACGCTATTCGTAATTATGCTGTACCTACCACAAAACGTGATGTCCGTAGTTTCCTTGGTGTCTGTAATTTTCTTAGACGCTTTGTTAGATTGGACGATTTGGCCATACCTCGTTTATGAGAACTATCTGGAAAGAAATCTAATAGGTGTTGGGATGAGGAAGCTCAATCAGAATTTGAACAACTTCGTGATGCTTTAGTTGCTGCTCCACTTCTTTCACATCCGGATTTATCTTATTTCAAGAGATAGAAAAAAAACGGCGTTGTAGTACAGAAAACTATTGCATTTGGAAGTCGTGTTCTCTCTAAATCCGAAAAGAATTATTCGATTACGGAACTTGAAGCCTTGGCTGTTGTATGGGCTTTCACAAAATTTCGCATATTTTTGTACGGCAGACATACTAAGTAAGGTTTACACCGATCACCGAGCTCTGGAATTTCTGATGTCAACAAAATTAACTCATGGCAGATTGTCACGATGGGCGTTGTATCTACAGGAATTTGATTTTAGTATTGTTTACATGCAGGGTTCTTCAAATATTATTGCTGATGCTTTATCAAGTGCACCTATGGGTTTGAAACAAAGTGCCAAGGAGGACTGCAAAGAAAACAATTATTGTTTGATGTATATTCAAGGTGTTGCGTTTGAGAACTTTATTACGTCTTCGCTCCAGGATATCGCTAAGGAGCAAAATAAGGATCCAATCTGGAAGGACATTAAGAAGAAGTGGAGGAGAAAGGAAAGCGTAGTGATTAGACAGCATTATTTAGTTCGCAATGCCATTCTTTTTAAACGAAAATTGGTCGACAACTCTGTTTGGTTAGTTTGTATTCCTGATGAGTGGGTTAATAAGCTGATTTGGTATACGCATTTCAGTTATGCACACTTTGGTCCCAGAAAATGCTTCCATAAATTACGAGAAAATTGCTACTTCAGTAATATGGAAAAACGTATTCGATCTGTTCTGGCCAAATGCAAATTATGTCAAAAGGCTAAGCCGCCAACAATTTCTCACAGAGCACCGTTGTTTCCTATCATCCCAGCGAAATTAAAGGAGATGGCTGCAGTCGATTTGTTCGGTCCAGTGGTTCGTTCTACTAATGGTTTTGCGTACATTTTAGTAGCAGTGGAATTGCCATCAAAATATGTGTGTTTTACACCGTTACGCAAAGCAACAGCTCGTTCAGTATCTAATGCTTTCATTAACCATTTTCTTAAAGAAGTTGGTCATGTTGATAAGGTTATATCAGATAATGGATCACAGTTTCGTTCTAAAATTTGGCTTCGTACTCTACGGCGTCGTAAAATTAAACCAATTTTCATTTCACTTTTTCACCCTCAATCTAACGCTTCAGAGAGATGGATGAAGGAAATCAATAAATTGTGTCGTCTTTATTGTCATCAGAATCACAGAACGTGTGATCAGTATCTTCATATTTTTCAAAACATTCTGAATGAACTTCCTAATGACTCAACTTCTTTACCGCCTATACTGATATTAAAAAACAAAGCACCGACAAATCGCATATCTGAAATCGTTCCTTTTCCGCCTTCACGGAAACTGCGGCATTCTGAAGTTGTCAACCTGGCTCTACGAAATATTGCATCTGCGGCTGGTAGAAGAGAGAAATCAGCTAAGCGTCCTGGTCGTTTAAAAATCTTGTCAGTTGGTCAAAAGGTGTTAATTAAGTCTCATAGTTTGTCTCACAAAGGAAAAGGCTTGTGTAGCAAATTTTTTCTGCTTTATAACGGTCCATATAGAATTCGCAAAATTATTCATGATAACACTGTTGAAGTAGAAACTCTTAAATCACGACGCTCTAAGGGAGTACATCATATATCTAACGTTAAAATTTTTGTGGAGTGACATACTTTTGAGAAACTAACAGTTATATGTAAACACGCGGAGAGTACAAGGATACCGCGCTGTGTTTTGGCGGCGGCACATACTCAAAGCAACAGTCAAGTCTGCACGCCGCACAAGGCAGTCGTTGACCGCAAACAATCGAGCCCTCAGTGCGAATGCACTGACAGACGTAAACAAATACACAGTCTAATTTCTCCGATTAAATTCAGTATAAAGCTATAGTGACTTGATGAATTATGTTATTAACGTTTAGAATTTTTCAGGTTACGGTTGTATAAAATATTTAAGAACTTCAGGTAAATTCTGTGTGTCTCCGACGTTAAGAGGACTTGCTATCGAGAAAATTTCAGAAAGAATGTAATTTCCAAGAAGAAACTAATAAACTAAAAAGGTAACTATTAATTGAGTTTATTTTTTCGGGTAACATATTTCCACTTAGGTACGTACTTTAGACGTAATTTGCTGCTCGCAACTACGTGATTCATACTTTGTGCTAATTTCATGTTCTATGAATTTACTTGTGAAGCGACGTGCTTGCGTACATTTGCTGATTTTTGTCAATGTTTTATTAATGAACAGGGTTGTAACTTGTGTATATTATCCATCGCTTGGCTGCAATGCTTTTTCACTGATGTCATATTTTTTTATTATGTGTCTGCTGTGCTTATTTATTTAAATTATAATTGTCACCTGATTAGTTGTGCTGATATGTATGTAAGTTATACTTTGTGATTTATCTGCTTGCGCCTTCATGTTTACTTATTAAGATGACATATGAACATTTATTTCCTTATGCTGATATGATGCTAATAACCTGTTTATTACGTAAGATATATGTTTGCTGCTATGCGTATGGATTGCATATTTATACATTTCTGTTTGTTGTCATAACTACTCTTTAATTTGGTATATAGAAATGGTGATATACTGTGTACAAACATAGAGTTTATGTCACACTGTTGTATTAATTATAGATTGTTCGCTTGGCAGAGCCTCGTTGTAAGAATTGTGCTGCATCCACTTGTTGAAATTCTGTTCTCTACTGGTATATTTACTCGCTATTGCATGTTTTGCTTACGCTCAGTGCCTTATATTTTTAAGATAGGAAAATGAACTGCTATAATTCGACACAAACGACATTAGTACAAGAAACTTCATAGAAGTCACATGACCTGGAGGTTTTATGGATGCTGTATAAATTTATGCTAATAGGAAGGAAGCTAACGACATGACATACCAAAACTAGGTTTAGACCATTGACAGTTATTACACTGCATTTTTCGTGAGCAATTGAAATAGGAAGTGACACTTGACGCAAGAAATACTCCACATGTTTGCTTCTGTTTTCCATAATTCTTGAAGTGGTGTACACACTGTGAAATATTATGATCATTCACACTCCGTAATCGTACTTAATTACTGAGAGTTATTCGAACTAAGTCTGTTAGAGGTCATGTATGCTTTTCTTTTATTTAATGATGGACAAGGTAACCAAAACCCATCTTACAATTTATAATGAGTAGAAGATTTGGGTCAGATGGATTACACAGTGGTTGTGTGTTGACAGTGTGTCTTCGGATTGTATGGGATGATGAGGTTTGCATTAGGATTTTATCTGTACTTGTTCGAGGAGACTGACTAGAGGAAAGAGTTGTTATGGAAGTGAAATGATATTGGCGATAAGGTTTATATGTGTCGACGTATTGAAGAGGTATTATTGAGGTATTGAGATTCTATGAAGTTGATCATTATTGGAGTTTTTGTGGACAAGAAGTAGGGTAAATGATATTAATGATAAGATTTATATGTATCGACGTAAGAGGTATTATTGAAGTATTGAGATTATGTGATGCTGATGATTATTGGAGTTTTGGTGGATAAGAGGTAAAGTAAGTGAGGAGCATTTTTCGTTTTTTTTTTGTTTTTGTTGGTCTATATGGAACAAGGAGGATGAAGATAGCAGACTAGAACACTCAAGTAGAAGGAAGATTGTCTACACACACTTTGTTAAATCAATAAGCAGTACTTTTTTTTTTTTTTTTTTTTGGAGAGAGGAAGTATTTGCATATCTTGGCTCACTGACAGTTGTTCAGCAACCGTACATTTTGATCTGGCTTGGCATACATTGGTCTTGACATGATGACTATGATGTTGACTTAACTATTATTGACTGTTATACATTGCTGCCACTACTACTTGATACACATGATGAACATCAAATTTTGACAGAATTGCATTTACACGGTTAACACTATTCAGTTACACAGTAGTACTTAATGTGAATGAAAGACGAGTGAGTGTGTTTAGTGTGTTTTCCTTTCCTAATCCTACCCACCTATCTCCTAAGTATTATTTTATTTGTTTGTAGTGGCTTGCACTGACACCCATAAATATTATAGGTTTACTGATATTTGAGTATTGTAATAGTTAATATGACAATTATCTGATATCATTTGTGTGTTTATTAGAATTTGTATGTTTAGTGTAAGAGCATTGAGAGTAATTTTGTAAAAGCATTTTTATGTGCATTCAAACTATTGTTCATGCCTGAACTGTCTGATTAGTGATGGTGAATATTATGAAGTTACCTGCACTTGTTCAACATTGTTGTGTGACACTTAGAAATGTTTAATTTCTGCTGATGAACTGTGTGATTAGTGATAGTGAATATTATGGACTGTTACCTGCACTTTTTCAATGTAATGGGTGCCACTCAGAAATGATTAATTTCTGCTGATGAACTGTGTGATTAGTGATGGTGAAGATTATGGACTGTTACCTGCACTTTTTCAACATAATGGGTGCCACTTAGAAATGATTAATTTCTGCTGATGAACTGTGTGATTAGGATAGTGAATATTATGGACTGTTACTTGTACTTTTTCTACATGATTGGTGCCACTAGGACATGTTTAATTTCTGCTTATAAACTCTGATGAACAGTGTGATCAGTGATAGTGAATATTATGGACTGCTTTCTGGACCTGCTCATCATTGCTAGGTGCAACTGATGGACTGCTTCTACTGAAATGAAGTCAGTTGTTGGTGTCTGCACTTGTTCAACATTGCTGGGTGCCACTAATGGAACTGCTTCTGCTGAATGATGCCACTTGTTGGTGTCTGCACCTGCTCATCATTGCTAGGTGCAACTGATGGACTGCTTCTACTGAAAAGATGTCACCTGTTGGTGTCTGTACTTGCTCAACATTGCTGAGTGCCACTAATGGAACTGCTTCTACTGAAAGATGTCACTTGTTGGTGTCTGTACCTGTTCAACATTACTGGGTGCCACAGATGGAACTGCTTTTACTGAAGTGAAGTCACTTGTTGGTGTCTGTACCTACTCAACATTGCTGGGCGCCACTGATGGAACTGATTCTACTGAAATAATATCACTTGTTGCTGTCTGCACCTGCTCAACATTGCTGGGTGCCACTGATGGAACTGCTTCTACTAAAATGTTGTCACTTGTTGGTATTTGCACCTGTTGACCATTGTTGGGTGCTACTGCTGGAACTATCAACTACTTGTTTTTTTTTTTAATAATTAAAAGTATTTTATGTGAACATTTGTATAAACTGATTTTTTGTGTATTGTGTAAACTATTATGTAAAGCCACATGTATGAAAGAATTAGTATTGCCTACTGTATTTTATATATTACGTTATTGAAAGGTCAGTGCAAAGCCAAAATTATATCTAATTATGTGATATTTACGTATTAATATTATCTTTTATTTTTGTCTATATTTTTTTGACGAATTTGGTGGTATTTTCACCACCAATGCTGGCAAAAATACCATCAAATTCTAGCCCGTGGAGGAAGGGCATATGAAAGGTGATTACACTGAGCCACAGCGCCAGAGAGTTTTGTTTCGCCGCCTCTACTGGCAGTGATTATTGAGAAGTAGCGGAGTGCAGTGCTTGTTGAGAACTCGTAGTAGAGAGTGCTTGCTGAGATGTCGTAGTGAAGAGTTCTTGTCGAGAGGTGGCAGTAGTCAGTTCTTGTTGAGATGTGGTAGTACCGAGTCGGTGTGGAGATATTGTAATGATTAGAGTGCTTTTCATCAATATAAATGAAGGTAACAAACTACTTTTCTTTTTTTTCTTATTATCTCAATGTTTTAAATAATGCGTCATTACAGGTTAAGTCAACAAAGCATCTGGCTTGTGTTCTTGTATTAGAGTGTAATTCTGGGTTTCTTGTGCAATTACAGTATTTCTATTTTTTTTTAAATTACTTCAGTATAAATGGTATTTAAAATTTCTTGTCTTGTTGAAGAAGAACCGTGCCAGATGTGTACGTTGAATCACACTCCCACACACAGAAGGAAATTTTCTTTCATTCTTTGTTGTTGTTCTATGCAGTCAGATTGCGTACTAAAACTAGTCAGGGCCAACCGTTTACGAGACCTCGTAATTGCATTTTATTTAATTAAGCCCCCATGCAGTTGTAACCCAATTAATGTGTCTTAGTTGAGCAATGCTTTCAAAGAACTTGCATTGTCAAGAAAGTATACGAGCAGTGAGCCTAAGAGCTTGGGGTTGGCAGCAGAGTGGCAGTTGTTTTCAGTTACGTCGAGTACATGATCTCTAAAGTCAGTTCATTGAGCTAAGCATTGTACGAATGTTCTGGCACAATATAAACACTAACACAAAATGCATTCTATGTGTAGCAGTAAATTATTTAATGTCAGCAGGTTTTCACATCGACACCTTGGACTGCTGGAGTAAAGCAATTAATATAATTCACCACAATTAACAGTGAATAGGAGGAGAAAAGTTGTCGAAACCAACAAGTTAAGTACACACTCCAAGCATTTCACTGAACTTCACGCAGACTCGTAACATACGAGTACATTAGTGGAACTTTTTTAGCTAGTAACTGGTAAAAGAAAGTGTGTTAGAACGGATAACTGACTCTTTATCAACCCGTGAGGAACGTTAGGCGTTTCTACTGGAAAGGTCAAATACTCTACTAGAAGCGCTGCCCGCTCTTGAGTCTGCGGGCCGACTACACTGGTGTCCAAAATTACAGCAACAAACAGCTATTTCCCCGTCATGTGTTTAATTAACGACATAAACATACAAACTGTGTACCAGACGTACGTATGATTGTGTTCTGCATGGAAGATGGCATTCCGGTCAACGGACAACCAAGCCAACGGTGACGTCAGGGCGCCTACGAAACGATGTAGTGTTTGGCAAGTGCCCCACTTCCACAATTGCTGTGTACATAATCTCAGGCCGTGCAGTATGGCAAAGAGAAGATGCATACCAGACTCCGTGTGGCGGTGGCCAGAGACAGAAAGGAAGCAGGACAGTTGCAAACAGATGTGAGTCGATGGTTTAGTTCCAATCGTTCTGTTGTTTCTTGGATGTGGCGATAGTGTATACAGACCGAAACTATATTCCGAACACCAGGGCAGAGCCGACAACGTGCGAGTTCAGAAGAGAGAGCTTGGCTGTAAGGGTACGCCAACTGGCATGTGAAATCACAGCATCCACTGGACGTCTTGTGTCGAGGCAAACGATATGCCGAGGGCTTCGGTAAAGTCGCCTTTATTGTCGGAGACATGCTGTATGTCTGACGCGTCTTCACAAAAGGAACGTCTAGAATGGAGTCATCAACAAGCCACCTGGACGGTCGAACGGTGTACCAACGTTGGTTTCTCAGATCAGTCCCAATTTAGTCTGGAGAGTGATTCGCGATGGGTTCAAATCTAGAGGGAACGTAGAACACGATTTCGGTGCCCAAACATTGCGGAAAGAGACCAAGATCAAGGAGGATCTTTAATGGCGTGGTCAGCAATTACGTTGAGCGCTCTAACCTCTCTTCATCAAATTGTACAGGAGAACTGGCAAGGTTCAACTGCTGTCAGGTATCGCGACGAGATCTTGGAACATCATTTGCGGCTGTTGCGAGGTGTTGTGGGCCCAGACTGCGTATTGATGGACGATAATGCTCGACTCATACGGCATGGGTGGCTGATGTTTTCTAGGAAACGGAAGCTGTTGCACGCATGGCGTGGCCTCTGCACGCTCTCGCTGTTGGGATTCCACACATCATGTCTGGGTACACTAGAGAGACGGGTTGCATCACGTCAGCATCCATCAGCAACTCTCCAAGACTGTGAGCAGCTCTGCAGGAAGAATGGGCGTTATTGGCTCAACATGGAAATGATGACATCATTCGCAACATGCCCTGTAGTTTTAAGGCCTGTATTGCTGCCAGAGGTCGTCCAACCTCATACTGAATACATTAACCAGTTGTAAGAATGTGTGCGCAAATCCCTAAAGTTGGGAAAAACGAAGAACGTTTTAGTCTACCGCTATGCATGTTGCAGTTGTTTACGTTCTGTATACTTTACATTATTTCTACTTTACTATCACCTGTTTACACTGTTTTGAGGCAAAAGAAAAGCAATCTTACAAAATTTCCGTTTGTTGCTTTAATTTTCGACACAGTGAATACGCCTAGTGTGAGATGGAGACACGACGACCAGCACTTGTCGCAATTCTAAGTGACAAGATCGCGTCCTATCGAGACTGCTGTTTATGCATTTACTATTTTGCTTTTCACGATGGTCTGGCCTTAAGGCTATCGTGCCAACAACAAATCGATGAATACAAGAGCACCATACACACTGCCATGAGGGTCTGAGCGGCTCGCGAGCTTAGCGCACTTTGGAGCAGCCGTGAAAGAGTATACGGACGTGTCAGGTATCCGGAGTCGTATTTCTTTTGCAACAAGATATCATCAAGTGATGTCGTGTGGGGCATCACGAACTGTCAGTACGTTGAGTATTGTTGTAATTTCCTTTTACACAGCCGCAGATGTTGGGTCAAGCCAGCTAGAAAGATACAACATCTCTCGTTTTTCCGAAAAGCATTCAACTCAGTATTGAACCTACTCTTGTTATCAAAAGTATGATCATGTGGGGTGTCAGATGAAATACATGACTGGAGTGTGGATTTATTGGTAGGGAGGATGCAGTATGTTATGCTGGACTGACAGTCATCGACAGATGTAGAAGCACCTTCGGGTGTACCCAGGAAAGTGTATTGAGTCCCATGCTGTTCAAGTTATACACTATGTGATCAAAACATACGTTTTTCATATTAGGCCACCTTCTGCCAGGTACTGCATATCAGCGACGTCAGTAGTCATTAGACATCCTGAGAGAGCAAAAAGGGGCACTCCGCGAAACTCACAGACTTCGAACTTGGTCAGGTGATTACGTGTAACTTGTGTCATACATCTATACGCGAGATTTCCACACTCGTAAACATCCCTATGTCCAGTGTATCCCATATGATAGTGAAGTGGAAACGTGAAGGGACACATGCAGCATAAAAGCGTAAAGGCCGACCTCGTCTGTTGACTGACAGAGAACTCCGACAGTTGAAGAGAGTCGTAATGTGTAATAGGCAGACATCTATGCAGATCATCACACAGGAATCCCAAACTGCATCAGGATCCACTGCAAGTACTATGACAGTTAGGCGGAAGTGAGAAAACTTGTATTTCATGGTCGAGCGGCTGCTCATAAGCCACACATCACGCCGGTACATACCAACCGACGCTTCGCTTGGTGTAAGGAGCGTAAACATTGGACGATTGTACAGCGGAAAAACGTTGTGTGAAGTGACGAATCACGGTACAGAATGTGGCGATCTGATGGCAGGGTGTGGGTATGGCGAATGCCCTGTGAACGTTATCTGCCAGCTTGTGGACTGCCAACAATAACGTTCGGAGGCGGTGATGTTATTGTATGGTCGTGTTTTTCTGGGAGGGGGCTTGCACCCCTTGTTATTTTTCGTGGCACTATCACAGCATAGGCTTACACTGATGTTTTAAGCGCCATCTTGCTTCCCACTGTTGAACAGCAATTCGGGGATGGTGATTGCATCTTACAACACGATCGAGCACCTGTTCATATGCCTGGCCTGTGGAAGAGTGGTTACACGACAATAACATGCTAGCCTGCACAGAGTCTTTACCTGAACCCTATAGGACACCTATGGGATGTTTTGGAACGCTGACTTCGTGCACGGCTTCACCGCTTTCTTTCTGTCTCTGGCCGCCGCCGCAGAGAGTCTGGTAAGCATCTTCTCTTTGCCATACTGCACGGCCTGAGATTGTGTACACAGTGGT
This sequence comes from Schistocerca americana, assembly GCF_021461395.2. NCBI lineage: Eukaryota > Metazoa > Arthropoda > Insecta > Orthoptera > Acrididae > Schistocerca > Schistocerca americana. The sequence continues at coordinate 258,397,990 of NC_060122.1, read as the reverse complement.
TGTGGATATGGGGCACCCACCAAACACTACGTCGTTTCACAGGCGCCCTGACGTCATCGTTGGCATGGTTGTCCGTTGACCGGAATGCCGTATTTCACGCAGAACACAATCGTACGGACGTCTGGTAACCACGACAATAACATCCCTGTAATAGACTAGCCTGCACAGAGTCCTGACCTGAACCTTATAGAAGGCGACTTCGTGCCGGGCGTCACCGACCGACATCTATACCTCTCATCGGTGCTGCATTCCCTGAAGAATGGGCTGTCATTCCCCAAGAAAACTTCCAGCACCTGACTGAACATATGACTGCGAGAGTGGAAGCTGTCATCAAGGCTCAGGGTGGGTCAACACCAACTGAATTGCTGCCTTACCGATGGAGGGTGCCACGAGCTTGTAAGTCATTTTCAGCCAGGTGTCCGGATACACATATTAATGGTCGTAAGAACATTATTAATAGTAATCTCAGACTTTAATGCAGATGACATAGTTATCTACAATATGGTACAGTTTGAAAGAAGCTGATAACTGGTTTGTCCGACCAGCGGGAGAGTCTCACTGGGATGTTGAACGAACTGAACTGGCAGACTCTTTAAGACAGAGGGAAACTATCCAGTGAAAGTCTGCTAACAATGTTTCAAGAACCGCCTTTAAATGATGACTCTCGGAATATACTGTAACCCCTACATATCGCTCTCATAGTGATCGCAAGGATAAGTTTAGATTAATTACAGCACACTCACAGTGGCATTTGAACAATCATTTTTCCCCCGCTCCATACGTGAATGGAATGCGAAAAAGTCCTCTAACTGGTGCAGTAGGAAGAACTCTCTGCCATGCACTTCACAGTGGTTCGCAGAATACAGATGTAGATGTAGAGAGAGGCAGGCCGATATTAGTGCGCCGAACGTCAACATTGTATGCAGTAGTGGAGCCACGACCTCAACTCAGATTACCATCGGTTCTGTGTGCAACAGCACGATGGAAGTATCCGTGTGTGGATTCTCCGAACGTCGGTCAGTCACGTAAGCCTAACAGCTAGAGTGAGGGTATGAGGTATTGCAAGGTACACAACACAATGTCCTATGGTCCGCATAGCCGGTGTTGTGGACAACAGCCTTTCCACTTTGCAATTGCTAAATATATATGAGAATTGGACTACGTCCTAATCACCTTCTCCACCTTTTCTCTGTCCATTTTTTCGTCCCTCTCTCTCATCGCATCTCTTCCTCCTCTCACCTCCCTCTGCTAATCACCTCCTCATCCTCATTCTGCCCATGCCCCTACAGTCTCTCTCTCTCTCTCTCTCTCTTTCTCCATCTTCTCTTCCACCTCTATTTGTTCCTCTCCTCCTTCCCCTTCCTGTGTCCATTTTATCCCCCTCCACCCTGTGTCCATCTCCCTCTGATCTCGACCGTTGTTTATAGTTATTCCAAATTCAGGTTTCATAGTAGTATTCTAACCGTATGCCCCTAAATCATAAAAAGAACTTTCCGGTTTTATGTGGAAACTGACTACGAGGAAGAAAACAAAACGGCTTTTTGCTGAGTACAAAGTTTTTCTTTAAAAATATGCGTAATTATAAAGGATATAAGGGGAGGAAATAAATAACTTGCTATCGTAATTAAACTGACCGAGGAAAATAAAATAGCACATTTTGATAGCATGACATGAGTTTTAATGTGTGTGTGTGTGTGTGTGTGTGTGTGTGTGTGTGTGTGTGTTGATTAGAGTGTCGTGCAAAAATATAAAGATATGAAGTAAATTGGCCATGAAATTATCAAGATACAGGATGGTCAGAAACTGAAAGAGGTTGTGCTGGAGATAACTGATCAGATGAAATCTGATATATCTCTCTGTGTGTGTATTTGTGTGCGTGCGTGTGATATTTATTTAAATCGGATGGTTGCAGAGAAGTTCTGATGGAAAGGAAGGAAAAAAATCATGTCGATCAGTATATGTCAGGAATTGTGTGCAGGTTGTGCAATGTACAGATGTAAGTCGAAATCAAGCACTATTAACAGCGGTTGCTAGAAGCTATGGAACCATTTCAGTTCATTGGAGTGGATATAATAGAACTGCTTAACTGAACTCCTGAAGGGAATCGATTTGTGCTTACTATAACAGGCCACCTCTTGTAACACGACAGCCAGAGTGGGTGGGTGGGGGGGGGGGGGGGGGGGGATGGGGGCACTTTAAACCGACTTCTCGATTGTCGTTTCGTGACCGTTGCTTTCCTTGACCGTGCGCCCTGTCCATACCACGTACCTGGTAATCCCGCGGCGGTCGTATTCTTCTGCTCCACAGCTGGCTGTTGGCTTGCCAAAAATTATCTATCGAAAAAATGCAAGCGGGTTTAGGGGAGCCACTCAACGTTTAAACACAACACTGTCCTATGTCTGGTATGAACATCTATATTCTGAGACGATATGGAAACCACTGGTTACACTGTTTACACTCTAGATCGTAAATGTTTATCCCAATTAACAATCTTGATGATTAGCAGTCCAAAATATAATTCAGACGAGCGTACGCGTAACCGACACAACGCGGGTGATTGTTGATGATGCGGAAGCCGAATGATCGAAAGAAAGTTCTTCCGCTCGTCATACACACAGATATCTGGTAATAGTCCTCCTTGTCACTAGTAATGATATAACACTGTTCGTAAAGTTAACTTTTCAGTTCCCTATTCTCACTTGTACGAACGTGCGCGTAACCGTCGCGGCGCGGCTGATTGTTGATGATGCGGAACGCGATGATTGAACGCACGTTCTCACGCTCCCTACAAATCACTGGCACTTGATTGCACTCTTTTGTGGTAAATAGTGTTACTGATTGACATTTGTTCATTCTTGGAGACCGAACACGGCGCGGATGATCGATACTATGCGACACGCAACGAGAGGATACATAAATACGTTATTAACGCCACTGCTCATTTTCAATTACTTCTTGACGCACTTTCCTCTGAACCATTTCCGTATGTCATCACTTTACTATAATAGCAATTGTAGCAACACTTCAACCTAAATACTAACCATGCTTCTACATGCAGAGCTACACACTACACAACATAACAGTTTCGTGCCCCGTGCTCGACTCACTACAGACGCGGCTGCCCGCAAAGATACTCCTAACCCAGCGATATGACAATACGCTTACACTCTCCTGCAACATCGAGATGGAGCCAATGCCGAATCAGCATGCAGCCATAGCTACACAAACTTTGCTGGGTAGATGGGTACTAAATTTTTGGGTGCTTAGAAATAATAATGGATCGAAGGACAACATTCATGCCAGATCTGATGAAGGAGTTATGTCGATTATTGATAACAAAGAAATTAAGAACTAGTCACCTTCATATTCAGTGAAGAGGAAGGACAGAGCAAGTTCACTGAACGATTGGGAGGATGGTTATATTACAATTCCCACGATGTACAAAGGGATGTATATTTACCTCTTGTGGTGAGTGCACATAATTCGAAAGCAAACACTAATACAGGATTGTCGCTATTCGATATGATAATGCAGAAGGGTGCATGAATGGAAGGTCAGCCCGAGAGTTTGCAAGAAGTGCAAGAGAAGATTGGAAGAGTGTGCAAAAATCAAACACCAAGGAGTAGGAGGGGCAAGAAAGTCATGAAGTGCAAAGGAACTTTACCTCAGTACAATGTGGGCCAGTCAACAAGGTCAACGATCTTACGAGTTAGATAATTACGACCACTCAAGGGTGCACCAGAATTGATCCCAGGGGAACACCGATCCTAATACCATGGAAGAGAGCAAAACAAAAGAGCAGAAGAGTGTGAAGCAGGAGAAGGAAGACCATGTACCTTGAAAGGTGTGTTCTTTAAGGCCAAGCAGGTAGTCAATGTGTTTTATGTTTTACTATTATCGCAACTTATTATGTCGTTAAAGTGGTAGTAAATTATATGTATACATTACGGTCATCATTATCTTAATTTTGCGAGAAAAGCTGGTCAGAGACAGCAGGATTCTGGAGAAGAGGGGAGATGATAAAGATGTGTGTCCTCAGGTTGTCGTTTGGTGAGGACGAGGAAGGAAGGATGCTAGTTTTACCTGTTCTGTACCTTATCATCTGAGGCAGCGTAGGGATGGAGAAATTTTTCCAGGCAGTAGGTACTGTCTACTAACAGGTGAACAGTGAGTTTGGTATGCAACAAGGTAAAGAGATTCAAAGAGGTATTATCGGGTTTGCGACAGCTAGCGAGCGGTAGTGGAGTATCCAGGTAGGTATAAGAGGAACGCAAGATGTTGCTCATAGTGTACGCGTGAGTGAAGGAGCAAATGTCGGAAGTAGCAGGAGTAATACCACATGAATTTCAGATGGAGAAAAGGGGATTGATAGATGTGGGAGGAAAGGTACTGAAGACACCATTTGGGACAAAGATGCAAACGACGTGAGTGAACTAAACAGAACTGCGGAAGCCACGAGACAGGTAGCAGATGGGAATACGGCAACTGTAGCTGGTGTTTCACGTGGATTGTCAGTTTTCTGTTCCTCTATGAATTTACGGTAACGCGTTTCACTGTTTTGTAGGTGATGATTAAAACGCTCGTCAATTTGGCTGTCCTGTTGTTCAAATTTCTTGTCTACTTTCGCATCCAGTATGCGTGAAATTTCTGCTGACATTAATTTAAACTCGTTGCATAACTGTGCTGCGTTTTCTAAACATTGCTTAGCAACTGCACTAATTTCATCTCTAAGTAATTTTGTTGAGGCTGCAATTGTATTACGTAATTCTTGTGCAACGGATCTAATTTCTTCACTACTATTCCTAGCACAAGCCTTAATTACCTCACGTAATTGTTCTTTAGTATCATGACATTGCACGGCAACGGCTGTAATCTGTTCACTAAGCTGTTTAAAGTTCTCATTAATTTGTTTGATCGACCTGTCGTGTTTTTCATTCGACTGTTTGAGATTTTCATTAAGTTGTTTGTTCGATTCATTAAGTATTTGTAATTTTTGTCTTGTTTTTCATTCGACTGTTTGAGATTTGCATTAAGTTGTAGCAATACTACCATAACTTGATCCATGCCAAAATTAGCGACTCTATTCTCTATATTGTGTGATGGTGAATCTGCATTTGTCACGTTTTTTGTAACCATTTGGTCATTGATTCATGAAAAGGTTTGCCAATAGGATGTGCAATGTTGGTCACTACATCGGAGTCAAATAAATCTGACATATTTTGAGTACATTGTTCATTTTCGCTAGAAACATTTAGCTGTTCACTACGTAAATTTTGCAAATCAGGTGTGTCAAACTGGACAACGTTCATTGTAGCGGAACGTGCCGCGTCATCAGTTGTCGTTAAATTTACTGTGGACATAATTGAATTTGTTTGCTCATCATTTAGATTAGAATCATTATTGGTGGTCGGCACGCACTGATTATCTGTAATTGGAGGATTATCATTATGACACTGAGTGTTGCTAGTATTATCAGTCAAACTATTCAAGTCAGCTTTTTCACTCATCACGCATCGCGATGTACTGTACTGATTCTTCTTTACGATAATCGGGACGACCATGGACAGGAGAAATTGGTAAAATCTTTAAATTCAGATGAATGATTGTCAAAAGTTATTTTATAAGAAAGATTATTATTAAAAGATTTTCTTAAAAAACCTTTATATGGGACTTGATATAACAATAGTACAAAATCAGTTGTTACAAATTACATATGCCCGCGGCAATGAATAATAATTCTTAGTTTTACCTTATACTACATCGCTCAGGCACCGCCATCGCTCTCCACGACCGGCCCCAACCGCCCGACCGCGAGCTGCTACCACTACTGCAGTCAACACTGCTCTCTGGTCTGCGATTCTATTGCAGCTTACAAATCGCAGGCAGCGCGCTAGCATTCCATCGAAGTTACATCTGCTCGAGTGCGCTAGCAATAAATTCCTTAGTCAAGGGCCTCTTACAGGGTAAGCTCATGGGAGCGAGACACTTGGAGCTAAGAGGCAGTGGGCTGTTAATTAATGGAACCGTTTGTGCTACAATACGAACAATGTTTCATTTGCCAGCTTCAATGACGGGAGTTACCCTTTCAAACATAACACAACTGCAGTTGTATTGACCAGCACAACCCTTTGAAATGTTTCCTAAACAAAACCTCACCTTCCTAAATAATGCCTGAGAACCAAGTCTAGTTCATTCACTAGGTGGTATGATAACCACACAGGAGTAGAGCAATAAATGCAGCACATTGGGCAGTATCAGTGAGGTAAGTGACAGGTAACCGTGATGTTGGGTGTCACAGTTCTTGTGACTCTGATTCTGTTTTGCATAGCTTTTATTTATTTGAGACAGGAAACCGTGCAGCAATACAGTCCATGGGTAATCCAGGTTCCAGTGAACTGGATTCTCCAAGCAATAAATGGACCTTATTTCCATAAATAAATTAATTTCTTGGATCTAATGAAGATTGGAAGCATGGAGAAAGCCATGTAGGGGCAAAATGTGCAGTGGACGCAGATACAGTAGACAAATGCACTGAGGAATTGCAAGGAAGCAGCCATAAAGTTTAATGTAATGTAAGATATGCATGGTTAGTCTGGTATAACCTTGGGAAGGTGTCACTTACTTTGTAAATGGACGGTAGAAGTGTTCATGATGAGAATCCATTCCTGAGCAAGACCCTAAGGGCCAGGAATTCCGCATAGAGGATACTAATGTAGCATCGTTACCTAGTTTTAACTGGTAGGAATGTGTAAGAAAGCTGCCTTGGATCATTGCTTTAGCTGCTGTTGGCCAGTAAGCGTAGTGTCACGACATGCACATTATAGCAACATTTATGGAAAAGGATTATGAGACGGCCTAGCCGTGCTCTGCGAATCTTCACCACACAACAGTAACAGCCGGAGTGGGCAGGATAGCGTCACCACATCAGGTCAAGAACCATGTTATGAGCTACATGGCCGGGTTCCACTTCCAGTGCAACAAATTCGCCACAGAGCGTTATACATAACTGTGAACTTTGAGACAGATTCATTTTGAGTGCTGCAGTTCTATCAAGATTCCAGGGCACTGTCATCTGCAGACAAGTGTTCAAGACCATGTTGAGAAGCCGCCTTCTGCACTGTGCGACTTGGTGCCTTAGCTCAGCAAAGCAGCCATCTTCGCTTACCGTCACCAGCCTCCTTTCCAGGGGGTAATATGTCACATCCCATGCACATCACCATGGAAGGCATGAGCCGAGCTTGAGTCACCTGGGCACAGGCTTCAATAGTGGGGCAGAGGCAGCAAGAAAAAGTAACACACCTCTGATGAAGGGGGCGGGACAGTTCGGCTAGCAGTTGGAGATGGGAGCTCGATGTTATGAATGGACCAGGGCCGGGAAGACCCTGCAATCCGTTTATCAACCAGACAACGGCGGCAGTCAGCCCTTCAGGCGGGTGCGTCTCCAGGTGCGGGAACTCAAGTGTCTACTAAACAGAGCAGTAGCTTGCAGGACATGCGGGCGCCTACATTCCGCTAATTTTACGCCTTCGAGTAATTGAAGTGGGGCAGGCCAGTGGCTTGCTGGGCGCGCTCTCCCCTACCCAGGAGTCTCTTAGGAATTAAAAAATCCGGAAAAATTGTTGTTGCCCGCAGCTGTGGATCTTCCCAGGTGGCTTGGGCTGAGTTTACTCGTGAAATTTGGTAGAAAGGGAAGATCTGTGGAAAATAGTTCGATTCCGAGGCCGTACACTGGTTGGCATTGGGAAACTGGGTATTTTGAGCGTTCCTAGGGATGTGATTTGCTTGGTAAAGTTTTGTGGGAGGGGGGGAGGAGGGGGGGGGGGGAGGGGGACACAGGTAAAGAGCGATCTTGCTCGACACTCTGTCATGGTCTTACGTATTGGGCTTTCGTTCTGAGAGGGCGTTAGCCATGCCACCTGTTTGCTGACCCGAAGATTGTCGAAATTTGCTAAGTTTACGGACAGCAGTCTGTTGTCCGAGTATTGTAGGAGTGTAATTTCCGAGCCGCCTCACCCGTATTCTACGGCCGCGCCTTCGCCCGCCTGAGATCGCAGTCACCTCGCAGTATTACGGTGAGATCGTTCCCGCTTTGGCCAGTTAGGAGTAATGTTAAATAGTTAGGTCATGTCCAGTTGCTATTTCCACGGAGGTTTCACGACACTTTGTGGTGTAGTAGTTCTTCGTATTTTACGTTGGTATAGATGTCAGTTGGTCAGCCAATTTATAAGAGATCGCGTCTTACACCGATTTTGTCGTAGTTCACTGCCAATATCATTTATGAAGGTAATTTGTAAATGGTTCATTGTGTTTTTTCAGCATTGATCTGAAGGTTATAATAAAACTTATTGTGATTCAGAAGAGCTTTTACTTTCAGTAGTTGATCCTGAATTCACCCTTTTGTTTCATTTTTATTTCTATGTAATTGTCTGATGTCATTGAACACCCTAAGTGTTCTTTATGGTTCATGTTTAGAGTTCAAATAGGTGTCAACACTACCACCTAAGATTAATTAGGAGTGACAGGGTGACATTTTAAATCTAGTGTTATCCATTTTTGCGTGCATTTCCACTCCCGACTTCTCTGTAAGTTGTTTGTTAGGGACAAACACACGCAAAATCCAGCCAAGCAAAGGGTGGTGTGTTACAATTCCTTACTGGCAATGTTGCCTGCGACGCCTTTGTGAGCCCAGGGTGACGTGACCGAGGGGAAAACAGCGTCTCTCTACGTTATTCACTTTGAGCAGACATTCTGCTTGCCTCACAGTGTTCTGCCGGAAATTCGGCCCGCCTGTTGGGGCACCTCCTAGGATGCTGCAGGTTGTAAAATTAGACTTTATGGCTAACATGATGCTGTCTCCAAGACACCGTCTCCGTGAATACAATCCCACACGAAACCCTGTCCAGAATAATTATTAGCGCTTAATGCAATGCAGTACACTCTCATTGCTCATCTCTCAGTCACCTCTGCTAACATAGCGCGATGAACCGCAAACTTGTTCACACCAGTGCAGCTACTTGTCATTAGTGCCCTAATTAATTACTCAAAAATGCAAAGTGGCGATTGATGTTGGCGTCGCACTCCCAGTGTATGGACCACATAGGTTGCCACCTTGTATGTTTTGCGTGGCTTCGCTGAAATACACTACTCCCCATTAAAATTCCTACACCAAGAAGAAATGCAGATGACAAACGGGTATTTATTGGACAAATATATTATACCAGAACTGACTACATTTTCCCGCAATTTGGATGCATAGATCCTGAGAAATCAGTACCCAGAACAACCAACCACCTCTGGCCGTAACAACAGTCTTGATACACCTCGGCATTGAGTCGAACAGAGCTTGGATGGCGTGTACAGGTACAGCTGCCCATGCGGCTTCAACACGATACCACAGTTCATCAAGAGTAGTGACTGGCGTATTGTGACGAGCCAGTTGCTCGTCCGCCATTGACCAGACGTTTTCAATTGGTGAGAGATCTGGAGAATGTGTTGACCGGGCAGCAGACGCACATTTTCTGTGTCCAAAAAGGCCCGTACAGTATCTGCAACATGCGGTCGAGCATTATCCTGCTGAAATGTAGGGTTTCGCAGGGATCGAATGAAGGGTAGAGCCACGGGTCGTAACACATCTGAAATATAACGTCCTCTGTTCAAAGTGCCGTCAGTGCGAACAAGAGATGACTGAGACGTGTAACCTATGGCACCCCATACCATCACACCGGGTGATACGCCAGTACGGCGAAGAGGAATACACGCTTCCAATGTGCGTTCACCGCGATGTCGCCGAACGCTGATGCGATCATTATGAAGCTGTGAACAGAACCTGGATTCATCCGAGAAAATGACATTTTGCCATTCGTGCACCCAGGTTCGTCGTTGAGCACACCATCGCAGGCGCTCCTGTCTGTGATGCAGCGTCAAGGGTAACCGCAGCCATGGTCTCCGAGCTGATAGTCCATGCTGCTGCAGACGTCGTCGAACTGATCGTGCAGATGGTTGTCGTCTTGCAAACGTCCCCATCTGTTGACTCAGGGATCGAGACGTGGCTGCACGATCCGTTACACCAATGCGGCTAAGATGCCTTTCAACTCGACTGCTAGTGATACGAGGCCGTTGGGATACAGCACGGCGTTCCGTATTACCCTCCTGAACCCATCGATTCAATATTCTGCTAACAGTCATTGGATCTCGACCAACGCGAGCAGCAATGTCGCGATACGATAAACCGCAATCGCGATAGGCTACAATCCGAGACCTTTATCAAAGTCGGAAACGTGATTGTACGCATTTCTCCTCCTTACACGAGGCATCACAACAACGTTTCACCAGGCAACGCCGGTCAACTGCTGTTCGTGTATGAGAAATCAGTTGGAAACTTTCCTCATGTGAGCACGCTGTAGGTGTCGCCACCGGCGCCAACCTTGTGTGAATGCTCTGAAAATCTGATCATTTGCTTATCACATCATCTTCTTCCTGTCGGTTAAATTTCGCGTCTGTAGCACGGCATCTTCGTGGTGTAGCAATTTTAATGGCCGTAGTGTATAATCAGATTTATTCTATTTGATATTTACATATACTAACAAACTGAATTAATGAGGTGATGCCTCTTGAGTGTGGACATATCAGTATCTTAATAAAGAGAAAGGTGTATAACATGAATCTGTAACAATAAAAACTAGCACTGCGGACTGACATTTTCCCTTAACTGAAAGAGAGCATAAGATTCTAAGCCACGTTCTGTTCATCAGTATCTAATATCAGAAATGACGTGAGAATGTGCCGTAATACTCAATGGGTTAATGGCCACAGTTTAACTTCTAGCCACGTGGGGTAGCCTTTTAAGCCTAGGTACTGATGACCTCAGTAGTTTGGTCTCATAGGAACTTGCTTCCATGAACTACATGGCTGATCGTGCTACAGCCGGAGATGCATGTATTACCCATTCTGCTCTTCTGCTCCAGGACAGAGTCCTGTAATGTGTTGTCGTCGTGCAATTAGGCCGCTCAGGTGTGATGTCGCTGCAACCACAGCGGTGCACGTATACAATACAATTTCGCGAATTTATCCGGACTTCCGGATAAGGTACACAGCTGCTCGGCAACTACTCTGTATCGTCCGCTAAAGAGTACTGCATCCTTATCTGACGGACGAGTGTCGATTTCTACCTAAATCTAGTTGCGGCGTGCCGCTCCGCTGCTGCGGCTGTCCAATCGCAACATTTTAACAGATTTTTTACCACTTAGTGCTACTCCATCTCAACTCTTAGTACGCTAGAAACACGGCTTACGTCACGTCGATATGCCCAATCGCGGTTGCCTGTTGGACTCGCCGCTCGTCCGAAGAACTTTCCAGACGCTTCTTTGGAGCCAGCATCTAAACGGACACATTCCGCTCCTCTGTCCCACACTCAAAAAATATGGAGTGGGGGATTCGCGGAGATATACTCCCCGCTGGAAATGTCACCCGCGACGCTTTTGTGAGTCCAGGGAGACATGATTGAGGGGAAAACAGCATCTCCATGCGTTATTCACTTTGGGGAGACATTCTGCTTGCCTCACAGTGTTCTGCCGCAAATGCGGCCTGCCTATCAGGCCTTTTGACTAACATGCTGCTGTCTTCACGCCACCGACTCCGTTGAGTACAATCCCACACGAAACCTTGTCCACAAAAATTACTAGCCCTCAATGCAATGCAGTACATTCTCATTGTTCACCTCTTAGCCACGTCTGCTAGCACAGCTCATTCAAAAATGCAAAGTGGCGATTGATGTGGGCGCCGCACTCCCCCCACATAGGTTGCCACCTTGCATTCTTTGTGTGGTTTCGCTGAAATAAAACCTGTTTCCATACCAAAGTGTTTCGTTCCCTCCATGACTCTGCCCCAAAACCATAACAAAAAAAACTTGTCCTTTTTTTTGTACGGTGTCTTCGCGGTGCCTGGTAAGTCAAAATGGGAAGGAGGATCCTGCAGCGTGACTGTCCAGCAGAGTGGAGTCCGTATACGGGGAGGGCGCGGCGACCGCACCTCGGCCTGCGGCAGCCGTGCTGGCCGCTGCGGCGGCGCTCCAGCGCGGCGCAGCGCAGTGGGCCGGTGTGGCGGCCGTGTCTGTAATGCGATCGCGCCCTAAGCCGCTCAGCACGGCTGAAAGCGCGAAATGTGAAACGGGAGCGCGTGCTGTGCCGTGCTGTGCGGGCGCCGGCCGTAATCTGAAACAGCTAAACACCCTGTGTAAGCCGAGGCGCGCTAAATGCGATTTTAAGCTTTCGTTTGAACTGCCAATTTAAATGTGGGCGCCGTTCTCAAAGCTCTCCGAGCCCTCGGCGCTGCGCCCAGGTGCATTTGTCGCGAAAATACTGCAATTTGTTGCGACGATTGTCCAGTTCATCTAGTTAAAGCACAACGCTCTCACTGCCGGAAATCCTTGCGGCTCTTTCTATGTATATCCGATGAATTTTGTCAGCAGCAGTACTTTCGATGTGAATAGCGCGTTGTGTTCCTTTTGTACCATTCAGTTCCCAGAATGGAGCTATTTCTACCCTAATTTACGAAAGTACGAAATCATTAGTTTTGTCTATTCTCGCTCGTACAGAACGAATTTAGTTTTCCTTTGTAGTAATTTTCCATAGTTTTACGTCCCACTGGGCCCGCAGCGTAGGACATAATGGAAATGAATGCTCCAAAACCAGCTGCAATAAATGAAATATTTTTAATATTCATACTGAGTCGCCACGCGGGATTAGCCGCGCGGTCTGAGGCGCTGCAGTCAAGGACTCTGAGGCTGGTCCCAGCGGAGGTTCGAGTCCTCCCTTCGGCATGGGTGTGTGTGTTTGTCCTTAGGATAATTTAGGTTAAGTAGCGTGTAAGCTTAGGGACTGATGACCTTAGCAGTTAAGTCCCATAAGATTTCAGACACAGACACACTGAGTCGAGGTGCCATATTGCATGGGGGCTTAATTAAATACAAGATTGAAAATACTTTTTAGTAACTATATGTCCGATTACGCTGTTTCTCGTAATCGGTTGGCCCTGACTAGTATTGTTACGCTATCTGACTGCAAAGAACAACAACAAAGAATGAAATGAAAATTTTCATAAACACAGTTCATTATTCAAGTCCCCAGCAACTATAAAACCTACAAAACCAAAGCACAAATGTAACTGTTCTGTATGTGGGAGTGTGACTCAACGTACACATCTGGCACGGTTCTTCTCCAACAAGACAAGAATTTTTAAATACCAATTATACTAACGTGATAAAAGAAAATTACAAATACTACAATTGCGTAAGGAAAGCAGAATTAAACTCTAATACAAGAACACAAGCCAGATGCTTTGTTGACTGATCCTGTCATGACGCATTGTTTAAAACATGGAAATAATAAAAAAATCACGCAATATTTTACCTTCATATATATTGACGAAAAGCACTCTGATCGTTACAGTATTTCCATTAGAATAACATCTGCTATCTCTCCCATCAAATAACTGCATAAAACATGGAACAACACTCTCCACTATTACATCTCACTCCGACTTCACGACAAGCAGTGCCCACTAGCACATCTCGGCACGAACTGTCTTCTACGAGCTCTGCCCACACACTGACTTCTACGAGCTCTCAACAAGCACTGACTGCCACGAGTTCTTAACAGCCACTCTGGAGGCGGCTTAATAGTACTCTTCGGCGCAATCTCTGGCGCAGTGGTTCAGTGTAGCCACCTTTCATATGCCCCTCCTCCACAGGCCAGAATTTGATGGTCTTTTTGCCAGCATTGGTGGTGAAAATACCACCAAATTCGTCCACAAAATACAGACAAAAATAAAAGATAATATTAATACCTAAATATCACATAATTAGTTAAAATTTTGGCTTTTCACTGACCTTTCAATAATCTAATATATAAAATACAGTAGGCAATACAAATTCTTTTCATACATGTGGCTTTACATAATAGTTTACACAATACATAAAAAAATCAGTTAATACAAATGTTCACATAAAATGCTTTCAATGATTAGTTTATACAAAAAAAGGACACCAACAGGTAACATCTTTTCAGTAAAAGCAGTCCATCAGTGGCACCCAGTAAAGTTTAGCAGGTACAGACACCAACAAGTGACATCATTTCAGTAGAAGCAGTCCATCAGTTGCACCGAGCAATGTTGAGAGGTGCAGACACCAACAAGTGACATCATTTCAGTAGAAGCAGTCCATCAGTTGCACCCAGCAATGTTGAGCAGGTGCAGACACCAACAAGTGACATCATTTCAGTAGAAGCAGTCCATCAGTTGCACCCAGCAATGTTGAGCAGATGCAGAGAGCGGTCCATGATATTCACTATCACTGATCACACTGTTCATCAGCAGAAACTAAACATGTCCTAGTGACACCAATCATGTAAATAAAGTACAAGTAACAGTCCATAATATTCACTATCACTGATCACTCAGTTCATCAGCAGAAATTAAACATGTCCTAGTGGCACCAATCATGTACAAAAGGTACAAGTAACAGCCCATAATATTCACTATCACTGATCACTCAGTTCATCAGCAGAAATTAATCATTCCTAAGTGTCACACATTACGTTGAAAAGTGCAGGTAACAGTCCATAATATTCACCTTCACTAATCTGACAGTTCAGGCATGAACAATAGTTTGAAAACACATACAAATGCTTTTACAATGCTCTTACACTAAACATACAAATTCTAATAAACACACAAAAGATGTCAGATAATTGTCATATTAACTATTACAAATACACAAATATCAGTAAACCTATAATATTTATGGGTGTCAGTGCAAGCCACTACAAACAAATAAAATAATATTTACGAGATAGGTGGGTAGGATTAGGAAAGGAAAACACAAAACACACTCATTCATCTTTCATCCACATTAAGTACTACTGTGTAATTGAATGGTGTTAACTGTGTAAATGCAATTCTGTCAAAATTTGATGTTCATCTTGTGTATCAAGTAGTAGTGGCAGCAATGTATAACAGTCAATAATAGTTAAGTCAACGTCATAGTCATCATGTCAACACCAATGTTTGCCAAGCCAGATCAAATGTACTGTTGTTGAACAACTGTCAGTGATCCAAGATATGCAAATACTTCCTCTCTTCAAAAAAAAATATATACTGCTTAGTGATTTAACAAAGTGTGTGTATAGACTATCTTCCTTCTACTTTAGTGTTCTAGTCTGCTATCTTCATCCTCCTTGTTCCATAAGACCAACAAAAAAAAATATGCATCTCACTTACTTTACCTCTTATCCACCAAAACTCCAATAATCATCAGCTTCACACAATCTCAATACTTCACTAATACTTCTTACGTCGATACATATAAATCTTATCATCAATATAATTTACCTTACCTCTTGTCTACAAAAACTCCAATAATCATCAACTTCATATAATCTCTATAGCTCAATAATACCTCTTTAATACGTCGATAAATATGAACCTTATTACCAATATCATTTCACTTCCATAACAACTCTTTTCTCTAGTCAGTCTCCTGGAACAAGTACAGATAAAATCCTAATGCAATCCTCATCATCCCATACAATCTGAAGACACATTGCCAACACACAACCTCTGTGTAATCCATCTGACCCAAATCTTCTGCTCATTATGAATTATAAACAAAGAAATGCATACGTGACCTCTAACAGACTTAGTTCGAATAACTCTCAGTAATTAAGTACGATTACGGAATGTGAATGATCACAATATTTCACAGTGTGTACACCACTTCAAGAATTATGGCAGAAGCAAACATGTGGAGTATTTCTTGTATCAAGTGTCACTTCCTATTTCAATTGCTCACGAAAAATGCAGTGTAATAACTGTCAATGGTCTAAACCTAGTTTCGGTATGTCATGTCGTTAGCTTCCTTCCTATTAGCATAAATTTATACAGCTTCCATAAAACCTCCAGCTCATGTGACTTCAACGAAGTTCTTGTACCAATGTCGTTCGTCGAATTATAGCAGTTCATTTTCTTATCTTAAAAATATAAGGCATTGAGCGTAAGCAAAACAAGCAATAGCGAGTAATTATACCAGTAGAGAACACAATGTCAACAAGTGGATGCAGCTCAAATCCTACAACGAGGCTCTGCCAAGCGAACAATCTATAATTAATCCAATAGGGTGACCTAAACTCTCTGTTTGTACACAGTATATCAGCATTTCTATATACCAAATTAAAGAGTAGTTATGACAACAACAGATATGTATAAATATGCAATCCATACGTAAAGCAGTAAACATATCTTACGTAATAAACAGGTCATTAGCATCATATCAGCATAAGCAAATAAATGTTCATATGTAATCTTAATAAGTAAACATGAAGGCGCAAGCAGATAAATCACAAAGTATAACTTACATACCTAAACACATCAGCACAATAAATCAGGTTACAATTATAATTTAAATAAATAAGCACAGCAGGCACATAATTAAAAAATATGACATCAGTGAAAAAGCAGTGCAGCTAAGCGATGCATAATATACACAAATAACAATCCTGTTCATTAATAAAACATTGACAAAAATCAGCAAATGTACGCAAGCACGTCGCTTCACACGTAAATTCATAGAACATGAAATTAGCACAAAGTATGAATCACGTAATCGCGAGCAGCAATTTACGTCTAAAGTACGTACCTAAGTGGAAATATGTTACCTGAAAAATGAACTCAATTAATAGTTACCCTTTTTAGTTTATTAGTTTCTTCTTGGAAATTACATTCTTCCTGAAAATTTCTCGATAGCAAGTCCTCTTAACGTCGGAGACACACAGAATTTACCTGAAGTTCTTAAATATTTTATACAACCGTATCCTGAAAAATACTGAATGTTAACAACATAATTCATCAAGTCACTATAGCTTTATACTGAATTTAGTCGGAGAAATTAAACTGTGTATTTGTTTACGGCTGTCAGTGCATTCGCACTGAGCGCTCGATCAGCTGTAGGCGCGTGACGTAGGAAGCAATTGTACGCGGTCAACGACTGCCTTGTGCGGCGCGCAGACTTGACTGTTGCTTTGAGTATGTGCCGCCGCCAAAACACAGCGCGGTATCCTTGTACTCTCCGCATGTTTACATCTAGCTGTTGGTTTCTCACAAGTATGTCATTCCACAAAATTTTTTCAAAAGTACATCATTCCACAAAAATTTTGGAAACTACGAACCTCTCGTTTTGTGGTAGGAACAGCATAATTACAAATAGCGTCTAATTTTTTTTTGATCAGGAAGAATACCTTCTGTAGAAATAATGTGACCGAGAAATTTCACCTGTGAACGACCAAATTCAGATTTTTCTAAGTTCACTGTAATGCCAACTCTTGCAAAGATACGTAATAATGAATCCAAAATTTTGTTGTGCTCACTCCAAGAATGTTTAGCAATAAGAATATCGGCCACATATGAAGTAATATTGTCACGAAGATAAACAGGTAAAATTTCATTTAAGCTACGAATGAATGCTGCTGAAGATACAGTAACTCCACATGGTAATTTCCGAAATCACTTTTGGGTAAATTAGTCAAATCCGGTTATTGTTTACTTATTCTCTAGATAGATTGATAGTCGAAGAGTTGTTTTGACAGATGCAAAGAATAGTAAAAGAGTAGGCAGCGGTGCAGAAAACTAAAAGAGAAATAGCACCACTACAGCTCGGGGCCCTATGCTCGCTACGGCACATATTCACTTAGAGTAGTGAATCCCCTGAGGACTTTAATAGCCGCACATAATTTCCAGTTTGTGAGTTTGTGGCAAATTTGGCGGAAGTGCGTACATAAATTGATCTAACCATGCACATGGATGTATGTCATTCTTAGAATTGCGAAATATCTTAATCTTCCGAACAGTTAAGAAGTGTTTATAGTCAATGTTTGCGCCTCGTGGCGACAAAAACCTACCGCGTCTGTCCCAGTCCCAATGTTGATTATTGTTAAATTCACGCGCCTCGCGCTCTCTTATTGCATCCCGTAAATGAAATAAATTACTTTCTTCAAACCCCTCTGCTAAACTAAGACTTGTCAATTTATCTGAGATCTCCTCAACTCTTTCCGATGAGTCACTTAATTGTTCTTTCTGTTTATTTACGTCTTCCGTAAGTGTCGCGACTCGGGTTTCGGTATTGTCACATTTATTAGTGAACTGTTCATATTGTTGTGTTAGGTTATTTAATCTGTCATTTGGCACGGATTCCTCGATTCTCTCAAATATTTCTTCCTTATCCTTTGCACGTTGTAAATTTAACTCTGAAAATTTCTGTACTATCACGCGATCTCTTTCTTCCTGTTCTCTATCCTGTTCCCTTTGTCTGATTTCTACTGCAATTAATCTATTATTGTGAGCATTCAAAATTGGTTGTACTTCTTCTCTGATTTCTTTCTTTGATTCATCATTCGTATTTTTGAAACATGTCCCTATTCGTGAGCATAACCGTGTTGTCATTGCTTCCATCTCAGTTCTAATTTCAGATCGTAACTGTGATCCCAAATTTAATATTGCACTCATTAACTGCTCCATTTCTTCTGTCGTTAACCACGCAATCTGAGAATTTTTCGATTGAGAAAAATTTTGAACTGTTTCCGGACTATTTTCCCTGCTTATTAAATTGTTTTCCACCTCATTATCCATCATACTGTTTTCCTCTGTTGGCGAGTTCGCCATGTTAACAATCTCGTTATTCTGACTATTCATCATTTTTGCCTGTTTCATTGATCGCGTAATCATTTACAAAATATACAAAAGATTCGTCACTGTACGAAAATTACACACAATGACTCTTTATCTCCAACAATACTATTCACACGAGATGTTTCCTTCAAACACGATTAACGAACAATTGAAATAATTGCACAAAATTGTCAAACACGTATACAAGGCAATAAAAATTAAATTTTGAAAAATACCATTAGAAGAATGCCAATTACCAAATCTACACATGCAAAATAGACTACAATTACTAAACTACAAATTACTACAACAATACTACCGTCTACTATTTTCACAATCAGAAGATTTTCAAGGGACGATCCTGGCAGGGTCACCACGTGCATGGGGGCTTAATTAAATACAAGATTGAAAATACTTTTTAGTAACTATATGTCCGATTACGCTGTTTCTCGTAATCGGTTGGCCCTGACTAGTATTGTTACGCTATCTGACTGCAAAGAACAACAACAAAGAATGAAATGAAAATTTTCATAAACACAGTTCATTATTCAAGTCCCCAGCAACTATAAAACCTACAAAACCAAAGCACAAATGTAACTGTTCTGTATGTGGGAGTGTGACTCAACGTACACATCTGGCACGGTTCTTCTCCAACAAGACAAGAATTTTTAAATACCAATTATACTAACGTGATAAAAGAAAATTACAAATACTACAATTGCGTAAGGAAAGCAGAATTAAACTCTAATACAAGAACACAAGCCAGATGCTTTGTTGACTGATCCTGTCATGACGCATTGTTTAAAACACGGAAATAATAAAAAAATCACGCAATATTTTACCTTCATATATATTGACGAAAAGCACTCTGATCGTTACAGTATTTCCATTAGAATAACATCTGCTATCTCTCCCATCAAATAACTGCATAAAACATGGAACAACACTCTCCACTATCACATCTCACTCCGACTTCACGACAAGCAGTGCCCACTAGCACATCTCGGCACGAACTGTCTTCTACGAGCTCTGCCCACACACTGACCTCTACGAGCTCTCAACAAGCACTGACTGCCACGAGTTCTTAACAGGTACTCTGGAGGCGGCTTAATAGTACTCTTTGGCGCAATCTCTGGCGCAGTGGTTCAGTGTAGCCACCTTTCAATATTTTACTTCGCTTGGGTCTTGTCTGTCGTCATCGGTCCGAGTTTGCTATCGATTTATTATTTGTTCAATACGCATATTTGGTCCAAGTCGGTCTAGGAGGAAGTGCTGTTGGTCTAAGACAGCAGAGTTGCACGGTTGGAGCCGAGATGTTTTGAGACATCGGGTTCCTATGTGAGAGCTGAGTTGGGCTGTTTGAGCCAGGTTGGTCTGCGAAAGCCGCATCCGTCAGACACAGGAAATTGCCTGTTGGACGAGCGGTGTGTAAGGGCGTGTCGATCGGTTGGTCGGGTCTGCCTTCGTCACGTCCTCCAGCTAATGCGGGCCTCCGGATGTGGAAAGGGGCGACTTTGCGGCAGTCCGATCGTTGGTTATTGACACCGCAATACATCGAGTTGTATGGATGGCCGCTTCACGTTGCTCGCAAGCTGGTTCGCCTCCTTCACCCTAGACCGATCTGCCGATACGCCACCCGACTGTTTGTTTAAAAATTACCATCTCAAGGCACCTCTTGCATCCATGCAACGCCGACATCTTGCACAAGATGAGTATTAGGTGTGGCTTCGTTTGACTACAGTAGTCTGAAAAGAGTAAACTTGTAGTCGTATTTCTCCAAACTGTGGCATTAAGATTTACACTGCAAATTTCACCTGACCTTTTACATAGCTGGCCACTTACTTATTATTACTATTAAAAGCATATTATATTTCTCCAAACTGTGGCCTCAAGATTTAGATTCCAAGCTTCACCTAAACTTTGACATAACTAGCTCTTTTCTTATTAATAATTAAAAGCATGTTATATTGTTCTAAACTGTGTCCTTAAGATTTAAACTGCAAATGTCATCTGAACATTTGCGTATTTGGCACTTTTATTATTATTATTACTATTATCATTATTGTTCGCGAATTTTCCCCAAAAAGGAAATCGTTAAGCTTATGACTTTGAAGGCTTGTTCTTCTTGTCCTTCCAGTACTCCTTCATTCTCTTGGAGAGGGCCTCTTTTCTCTCCTCAGACCATTCTTGTTTGGTCTTCTGTTTTAGCGCTTCTGACTTTACTTCCCAATTGTCTATGTGTTTTCGGAAGGTGCTTCTGTCTGTGGTGTTTGTGGTGCCAATTGCTTGTAGGTCTTTTCGGACTCCTTCCATCCAGGGTGTCGAGACTTTAAGTGTCTTGATGTGTTCTAGAATTTTCTTGGTGAGTCTTGTTTCAGGGAGTCTATCTAAATGTCCGTAGAATTTAAGGCGCCTTTTTCTCATATCGTTCTCGATGTTCGAATATGCTTCTACTGTTGAGTTCTTCTGTAGTCTGTAGCCATCTGGTGTGGGTCTTCCTCCTAAAATTTTCCTCATGATTTTGCGTTCTTCTTTTTTGATTTCTTCAATTTTGATTTTCCTGTTGAGTGCTAGTGTTTCGCTGGCATACAGTACGGCGGGTTTGATCACTGTGTTATAGTGTCTGATCTTGGTGTTTCTGGAAATGCATTGTTTGTTGTAGACGTTTCTTACCATGCCTAGTGATTTCCGTGTCTTCTGTTGTCTGTCTTCGTAAGCCAGTTTCTCTGTTCCGGTCGGTTCGATGATTTCGCCTAGGTATCTGAAGTGTGTGACCCCTTTAATTTTGCCGTACTTGGTTGTGATGTCGTCGCCTTCTCTTGTTAGGACTTGCGTTTTTTCAAAAGAGATTTGTAGGCCGACTTTCTCGGCGCATTCTTTCAGGATTTCGATCTGTGTTTTTGCTGATGTTGGGTCATAGGTCAGTATCGCTAGGTCGTCTGCGAATGCTAGGTAAGGGATTTCCAGTCTTTTCCTTCCTAATGTGACTGGTCTCCAGGTGTTTTGTCTCCTGACTTCAGCTTCCCATTCGCTCATTACTTTGTCCAGGACGATGTTGAACAATAGCGGGGATAGTCCATCTCCTTGTCTTAGGCCAGAGTGGATTTCAAAGGGGTCCGAGATTTCGCCCATGAATTTGACTTTGGATTTTGTATTGGTTAGTGTCTGTTCGATTAGTCTTCGGGTCTTTTGGTCTAGGCCTTTTTCTCTGAGGATTTGGATGAGGGACTTTCTGTCGATCGAGTCGTAAGCCTTTTTGAAGTCGACGAAAGTGCAGATGATTTTTTGGGGCTTGTCATGTGGGATTTTATGATTGATTTCAGGTTGAAGATTTGTTCGGGGCAGGCTCTGTTGGGTCTGAAACCCGCTTGGTATTCCGAGATGGCGGGTTCCAGTTGTCCTTGCGTTCTGGTGAGAAGGCAGGTTGATAGAATTTTGTAGATGACCGGTAGCAGGGAAATTCCTCTATAATTGTTTGTGTCTGTCCTGTCACCTTTCTTGTGTAGCGGGTGAATGAGTGCGGTCTTCCAGTCGTCAGGTATGATTTCGGTTGTCCAGGTGTTCTGTATGATTTGTGTGATTTCGTTTAGCGAGTTTGGTCCTAGGTTCTTCAGCAGTTCTGCCGTTATTCCGTCTTCACCGGCTGCCTTGTTGTTTTTCAGTTTCTTTATGCAGTGGAGGATTTCTTCTTTTGTTGGTGAGTCTTCCGGTGCGTTGGCCGGTTCTCGGGGTTCGAAGGTTGAGTTAGGTTCCGGGCAATTTAGTAATTTTGAAAAGTACTTCGCGAGGTCTTCACAGTTTTCTTTGTTGGTAAGTGCCAGTTTTCCATCTTCTTTTCTGAAGCAGAGGTTCTGTGGTGAGTATCCTTTGACTTGGTAGGCGAACGTCCTGTAGAAATCCCGTGTGTTGAAATTTCTGAAGTCTTCTTCGATGGAGTTTAGCTGATCGTTTATGTATTTGCGTTTCTCTTGTCTTATTGTTTTCGATGTTTGTCTTCGAATTTCATAGAAGTTGTCCTGTGTTTCTTGTGTTTTGTTGCTGTTGTAGTTTGTGAAAGCTGTTCTTCGATTTTGTAGGGCGATTTCGCAGGTAGTGTTCCACCAAGGGTGCCAGGGTTTTCTATTCAGCGGGATCAGTTCTTTGGCTGTGTTCGCAATTTTTTGTTTAAAGCTGGTCCAATCTTTCGCCTCTTGTTTTTCCCAGTGTTCTGTGATGTTCGATTCTCTGATCTTTCTTGTATCAAATTTCGGTGAGGTCAATTTCTTTTTGTGTTGTCTTCTTGGTGTGAGTTTGATTTTGATTCTTGTTAGGTAGTGGTCCGAATCTATGTTGGCGCCTTTTCTCACTTGGACGTCGTGGATTTCTTTCTGGTATTCATAGGAGATTGCCACGTGATCTATCTGGAATTCGCCTAGTGAGTGGACTGGTGATCGCCACGTCTTTTGTTTCTTGGGCTTTTTCATCAGGGAGGTTGACATGATTTTGAGGTTGTTTTGCTGGCAGAGTTCGATCAGTCTGGTGCCGTTTTTGTTGGTGAATTTGTGTGCAGGGAAATTTCCTACTGTTTTTCTGTAGCGTTTTTCTCTGCCGATTTGTGCGTTGAAATCGCCTAGTAGAATTTTCGCGTTGTCTTGGGGTATTTTTGCCAGGGTGGTTTCGAGTTTGTCCCAGAATTTGTCTGTTTCTTCTGGTTTGTCCTTGTTGTCTGCGTTCGTGGGGGCATGTACGTTGATGAGGGTGTAGTTCTTGATGGCGTGTTTGATTCGCATGATCATGAGCCTGTTGTTGATCGCGTTGACATCTTTTACTGAGTCTAGGATGTTTTTGTTTACTGCGAAGGCCATGCCGAGGAGTGCTCCTCCTTTGCCGATTTTCCTGTTGGTTCCACTCTTGAAGAATCTGTAGTTTCCGTAGTCTATTGTGTCTGAATCCGTGTATCTTGTTTCTTGTAGCGCTAGGATCGAGATCTTTTGACTGGTGAGTTCCGTTGTTAGATTGTGTAATTTTCCCGTTTGTATTAGTGTCTGTATGTTGAAGGTGCCAAAGTATGTGTGTGTTTTCTTGGGTAGTTTGCCAGAGCGCTCCGACTCGCCCGTTAGTACATCTCCAGGTCCCCCAAAATCCGAGTACCTGGTTGCCGTCTAGCGACGGGTGGATCGTCCACCTGGGGTAATGTTGTTTTTAGGTGTACTTGCCATTATGCTTGTAATTCGTCTGGCTTGCGCCAGTTTGGTAGAACCAGGGATTTTCAGTTCCTGGAGCTCGTATCAGCCGCACCATTGGTGACAGACGCTGGCCAGAGTACCGGTGGTTACCACACAGACGTGTCTGGGCTTTTGTGTTAGTTTTCTTCGTTTCGCCGGTTTTTACTCCGGGTACTTATCCTCGAGGATGTGATAGTTTTGGTCCGCCCCGAGTATTTGATTTTATTATTATTATTATTATTATTATTATAGGCATGTTACGTTTCTTTTAAAATGTGGCCTTAAGATTGAAATTGCAGTATTTATTTCTTTGATTTTAAGTTAAATTTAACTCATCAATTAATTGTTAGTTGCGTGAAATAATAACCGGTTCATTTGTGAGGCCCTGTCCTTCCCGTTTTCCTTCAATCCCGATTATCCGTTTCACATACAGGAAAATATCCACACGAAATTGTAAATGAACACACAGATTTTAAACATAAACGCTATCTCGAAAACTTTATTGATACAGTAGAATACGAAAACGGATGATCATACACAAAACAAAATATACACAGTCCATAGAATTAAAGGAAAATAAGAACAACGAAGTGTAACATCATCTCTGGTAATCTACATGTACTTCGTAAGCATGTAACATCGTAGTAAAGAATTGTCAAAATATTTGTCAAAAACGTATTTTTTTACATTTAGTAGCTACAAAAAAACATTATACGTTCCAAGACTTGGAAAAAAACATTTTATGTACATGTAATAGGGTTATAATTTCCAACTATACGTAAGTACCAATGCAAATGTAAACATAAAACAGCCAAGATCTACGTAGAGATAATCTACCTATACTATTTTCGCAGGTCACTTGATAACTGCAATAAGCAGAAACAGGCCGGTTGTATAAAATATTAAAAATATCTTATTGCAGCTCGTTTTGGGGCTTTCATTTTCGATTTTCTAGATTTTCCACACAACTTGGTATCAGCTAATTTTCTACATTTCCGAGTACTTTCTTTCCAACTTTCCCGTTGCTCAGAATTTCCTTTTAATGTCTAAATTGGTACACAAATGCAATTTCGTCATTTCCTTGCTAACTTTTTATGCCTGTATCGATGATGAAAACAACGTAAAGAAAAGAGACTAGATGCACAAGACTGGAGAAAACTGTAGTATGAGACTCAGCATTGTTTTGCGTCCATTTAGCGTCCAACTAATAACTACATTGATTTATTTGCTACTCTACTTGCTACTTATAACAGATTTTTACATACAATAGGCCGATATTCTGCCATTCGTCAAGCCATCACACACACTGTCCGACAAAAAAGTAAAGCACCCAGAAACGGAGAAGGAAACGAAATGAAACTTCACAAGTTCGTTATTTCGGTGATCACAAAATTGAGTAAAATTCACGAACAAATTGGCTGTATGCGCCCAATTATTAGCATGACGCTGCCCCCTCTCTGTGCAGCAACAGCAGTGTGCCTCGCCAAAGCATCGGAAGAATAGCACCCCTTCCCAGCTCCCTGCCTATTTGCTGACGATAGTCATCAGGGGTAGTGCAGAACCGCGATTCATTGCTCAACTCAATGCGATTCCATTCATCAGCAGTACAAGATTCCCGGTCACGGGACCACTCCAAACGCAGCCATTTGTGGCGCGAACAGTTGCCTACGCATGCCACATTAATTTCCTAGTCCATCTGCTGCTACTCTCTGATCAACGGTGTGAGATGACTTAGGTCATTACCGACAGTGGATCACCTGTACGCGGATGCAGCTTCTGATCTGAAGGGGGTACGAAGCGCTCGATGCTCAGTACAACGGTCGTCCCTGGTGGTGGTCAGACATGGTCGATGGAAATCTTGGCGACGCTCCCAAATAGCCCAGCATGGAGTCACTGTCAAACTGGACTAGCCGGGTAAAGGGAGACCCACACCGAGGTGCCATATGAACTTGCAGATTCTGGTAACGCTGTCTCAAACGAGTCCATGTCATCTTCATGTCCTTCACTGCATTCAGTGAATATATGACGCTCATCCATTATATACCCCACCAGTACTCGTAACAACATAAACACGGACGACATTAATGCATTCGGTGGTCGCCATAACTATCACAGAGAATTGCAATTCTAACTATTTATACATTCGCTGATAGTACATACGTGTACGAAGTACATGACGTCCAACCACGACCCTTGGGTCTTAACTCTTATTTGTCAGACAGTTCATTTCTCTTGTCTTAAAGGAAGTCTTAACTGTTGTAAAATTATTTTTCTCGCGACTTTGTATAGTACAGTCGTTACGTTCTGACAAGTTTGGATCCTTGATGTAATGAATGTTCGTTATGCAGTATGCGAGAACTTCCCAGTATGTTCCACGGAAAATAATTATTGCGACTGCTACGTGTTTTCAGGCACTGTTAACCTTAACTTACGGCCTTTTCTTGTTAAAGGGTTCCTTTGCGCTATATAATGTCATTTGTCTCTCATAGAACTGTAACTTCAGTTATTATGGTTTATTTGCTAGTAACATTTCTAGCTGTTGTAACAAATAATGTTATTAATTAATGTTTATTTATACTTATGTACAGTACACTTTTATACGTCTTTTGCCTTGTATGGAACTGTAACTTCAGTGACTTATGGTTTTAATGCCATTAATATTCCGATTTATTGAAATAAACTATTTTCCACAATAATCTCAGCTAATATTTACTGATTTCAAGCCAGTATTACTCCGCACGCGCATGCGCGCGACCACGAGCTGAGTTCGCTGCGTCGCTGCCTGCGGCGCCCAGTTACGACTCAGCGCCTGCGGGACACCTGTCTGGCTCGTTGTTGTGACCTGTCGGCAAAACATTAGTCGAAGTGACGCAATCTTATGTAGCACTAAGTGTAGCACTGTAACACTAACATTTTAGGTTTAACAAGGCCTAGAGCTGGAATGTTTTAATTTAATTTTAAATTGTGACATTTCTGAAAAAGGCTACATTATTATAACCGAAACCTAGGTAAAGTTTCTTTGCTGATGCAACTGGAGGCTGAAATTTAATATAATAAGAGTGTTATTTGATCATTTTTCTATTACCGGCTTTTGTACCTTCTTTAATGTGGCTCCTGAACTACATACTGATACTGTGGGGGATAGGCTGCACGTTTTGTGATCTTACATTACTTGTTTCCTTATGCCCCTTCAGGATCTGGTCATTCGACAGTCGGGCGCGCTTTTACAAAGAGGATACAGTTTACTGGTTTTGTAAGACTTCACAACAACTTCTTTTAGGCTGAGATATTATCTGTGTTTTGCATGCTGTAGATCAGATCCCCAGAGTTTGTTTCAGCAAGAACTAGAAGATTTGGTGCGCTCTTTCCAAATACTCACTGCATTTATCTGTCACTGTCCAGCTTTCGCTACATATACGCATTTTGCAGCTAGTTCCAGCAGCAAACTCGGTCGTCTTAACTTTCTGATTCTTTCTGCTTGCAACTGTTATCCGTAGACGTGATACCCATTTGTTTCACTGATTACTGTGCCTTATCTGTGAAGGTATCTGCCGCAACCAGTATAGCTGTATCGCCTCCCCTAGGAGTTGAACACGTCTCTTTTAAACGACCCTTCCCTCGAGATTATCATTCGAGAGGTTTCGAACAACACCCTGCTATTAAAGGACAGTCATTCTCCTCTTATAGAATGGTGGGCAGGAAATCAGTATTGCTGGTCCGGAAAGAGTTAGTGATGAGAGGGCGATGGAGCTCCAGCAGACCCAGGAATTTTATTACTCCTCTTACGATAACTTTATGAAGGTAACAGACAAGCTTCCTAATGTTTTATGGACGTTCGATGCGTTAAGGCGAAGCTCCTTCAGTTAAAGAGACAGCAAATGTAAGGACTCAGCGTGCGATTAAAACCCCGCTCATTCCTAAGAGAATGAAGTGACCTCATGATACCTTCTTAGGCGGTTGCAGGCACGTCGAAAAGAGCATGCATCGCGTCCTTCGCTCACTCCGATGGTAATGTACTGACTTCCCAACAAGACATTTCCAGGGCGATCTATTATTACCTTGCTGACATTTATAACATCCACGCTGCTGACACGATTTACCCTGATGCGTTTGCTCCACTACTGAGTTGCATGGGTACCCCTTCATTAAGCGAATAATTTCTATGAGATTTTTCTCGACGTGATATATATACATCAAAAGAAGTTTTGCATCACCTCGGTTCCGAATGTTCAGGAACCTGCACAGAGATCAACATAAACATCATTTCCATCCTTTTTATTGCTCATGAAAACCACACATTGCATGTTGTACCATCATACAACGAGACCTTCAGAGGTGGTGGTCCAGACTTCTGTACACACCGGTACCTCTAATACCCAGTAGCACGTCCTCTTACATTGATCATGCCTCTGTCCGTCGAGGCATACCATCCACAAGTTCATCAAGGCACTGTTGGTTCAGATTGCCCCACTCCTCAACGGCGATTCGGCGTAGATCCCTCAGAGTGGTTGGTGGGTCACGTCGTCCATAAACAGCCCTTTTCAGTCAATTCCAGGCATGTTCGATAGGGTTCATTTTTGGAGAACACGTGGGCTACTCTAGTCGAGCGATGTTATCCTGAAGGAAGTCATCTACAAGATGTTCACGATGGGGGCGCGAATTGTCGTCCATGAAGACGAATGCCTCGCCAATATGCTGCCGATATGGTTGCATTATTGGTCAGAGGATGGCATTTACGTATCGTACAGTCGTTACGGGGCCTTCAATAGCGGCGTACCTCGGCCCCACGTATTGCCACCCCAAAACATCAGGAAACCTCCACTTTGCTGAACTAGCCGGACAGTGTGTTTAAGGCGTTCAGCCTGACCGGATTGCCTCCACAAACGTCTCCGACGATTGTCTGGTTGAAAGCATATGCGACACTAAACGGTGAAGAAAACGTGACGCCAATCCTGAGCAGTCCACTGAACATGTTGCGCGGCCCATCTGTATTGTACTGCATGGCGTCGTGGTTGCAAAGAGAAGACAAGAAAATAAAGAAACGTAGAAAGAAAATAAAGAGCTACCAGGGGAGTGCAGACAGGAAATTAAAGACATTGGGGGAAGGATCAGACAAGAAAATAAAGTTCTGAGAGAGAATGTAAGGAACGAAATTCGAGACACAATGGAAGAAACTAAAAGATTTTGCAATTGGCAGAGGAATCGCGGGAAAGGGGGAATCAGGAGATAAACAAAGCAGAGGAGCGAAAAAGTGTATTGAATGAAACATTAACAGGTAGCAAACAAACCAACAAGAATAGTCATGAAACAATATCAAAGACCCACAGAGTTGAGAGCACAGAGCAGCGTACCGATCGAAGGTTAGAAGACTCTATTCTTGCAAACAGAACCAGAGACAAAATCAGAAGTGTGGCTGAAGAACTCAGTGCTGCGTGGAGTGGCCGCGCGGTTAGAGGCGCCATGTCACGGATTGCGCGGCCACTCCCGCCGGAGGTTAGAGTCCTCCCTCGGCCATTGGTGTGTGTGTTGTACTTAGGATAAGTTAGTGTAAGTTAGTTTAAGTAGTGTGCATGTCTAGGGACCGATGACCTCAGCAATTTGGTCCCTTAGGAATTTACACACATTTGAACATTTTGAAGAACTCAGTGCAGAGTCGGATATCACGGAACCGACACCAGTAGCAGAAATGGAAGAGATACGAACATATTAACATTTAAGTTAATTATCTAAATTATTTATTTCGAAGCTGGAGAAGAAAACAGAAGAGTACTTCAAGAAACATTTCCAGCAGCAAGATGAGAGGACAGACTGTGAGGAAGGAGTGTCAAATGAATCACATAACTGTATACTACTGTAGTCTGAAAGATCGAAAAATCCAAGTGTAGAAGAACGAGGCGAATTAACCACACCCAAAAACTTGAATTTCACAATTTGATGTCTCATCGCCACCCTAATCATTATGGTACAAACTTGATTATATTGCGGTCTTTTAGAGGGAATAGCAACGAAATGGTTCAAATGGTTCAAATGGCTCTGAGCACTATGGGACTTAATTTATAAGGTCATCAGTCCCCTAGAACTTAGAACTACTTAAACCTAACTAACCTAAGGACATCACACACACCCATGCCCGAGACAGGATTCGAACCTGCGACCGTGGCGGTCGCGCGGTTCCAGACTGTAGCGCCAAGAACCGCTCGGCCACCCCGGCCGGCTAGCAACGAGAAAGGGGCACAAAACTTTCGGGATGCATTTCTACAGAGCACCTGGTCGAGTGACGCACAAGAACCTATGAAACACAAAATGATTGTAGCAAAAGATTACACAGGATCGGGGTACAAGGACCCAGTAAAATTCTTAGCATTCATGATAAAGAAAAATCAGTTTCTGAACAAACCGAGTAGTTAATCTGGCTCAGCTTCAGAGGTTGAACTATCCATTTGAGGTGTTGGGAACAAAATTTTGCTTGCTGATCCCCTATTGTCTTGCTTAAGAGTGTCAACTCTCTACGCAAAATGTTAAAAAGAATGGGGCGGGGGATTTTCGAAACATGACAAGCACTTAGTGTGCCAGTTTAATTAATAATTCGAACATATTCAGCATTCTGAGGCCGATAACATTGAAATTCAGAAAATAAAATGTTATTGATATCAAAAAACACAGTGGTTGGCAGAAGGGTACCCTGTGTAATTTGCATGTCGCTCCTTATTAACTTGGTGACGGTTTTTAGTGGATTATGAATGTCTGGGGTGTGTGAAAATGTGCAGAGACCTCAAGACATAGTGAGACTAGAAAGAACTTCAGGTGAACATGGTGGTGGCTGCTGTACTGGACTACAGCTTGGATGCCGTAAGATTGTATGAAGCGAGGTCAGCACAAAACCACATGGGGCACCAAGCAATGTCCTCCCACAGCAACTACTTGCTGCTAAGGTGCACCATCAGGCAGCACAGCACCACGAGCAAGACTTGGGGGGCGACTTTCGCATATTTTCTGACTTCTTTTAATGGTCAGTGTCTGCCGCTTGTAGAAACCTAAGAGCACCAGAAACAAACTCCAGCCACGCAACAGTCACTTCTTGGTCCCAGTTGCGTGGCTATGGACATTGGCAGGGGACAGGGCGGTTTGTACGAATTCATGCTTTTGCGGCGATATCCGCGAATAAAACATTCTTGGGTTTCAAGCAGCGTCAAGTGGTTGAGCTTGAAACCCGAGAATGTTTTATTGAGAGGGTGGTTGTTGTAAAAAAGTGTGACATCAGATCTCAGCGTTGGAAGGAACACCTTTTGGTAGAATGGGAGAGTTCCATGTTGTCACTGTAGACTCGAAAAGGCGCTGTTTCTGTTGGAGGGTTTCCTCATTGCTGAACTGCAGTGGTTTGTAATTTTGTGATTAGTGACTGTACCCTTTTTTTGTGGCAAGGAATGCGCAGGGTGTAAGTGGGCGCTACGTGAGAAGGACTGACCAGAAGGAGGCGAAGGTGCCCGCATTGCAAATGTCTAGATCAACTTGGCGTTGCAGTGCGGTATAGGGCGCCACATCCGGAGTTCTCCCCAGGTGCTGACCATTCCGACTTCGCGAAGGGAACGCCACGTCTACACCGTGCAGCTTTGCACACCACAGTCCTAAATAACCTTAGCAAATTTGGTAGCATCAGCAGACTAATTACATTGACTTCACACATGTGCAATCCAGGATGATCGACTGTCTGATCTGCTTTGTTCTGGCAATAAATGTGTGGTTTTCTGGGTTTTTAATTAGCAACTTTAAGTCGCTCTTCTGATCAAGATATATGGGATTTAATCGTTGTCAGTTATCGTTGAACGTTGGGAGACAGTTCATTCTTAGAAGCGCAAGAAGTAATAACTGACAGGGTACTGACACTGCTTACCATTTCAATATTTCCGTAAATTTGGATAGACTAATCGTCACAGGTTCTGATTATTCATTAGTATGTCCTTCTGATAAATTTGTTTACGAATAAATGTGAATTTTGGTTTTAATCATTGTTTCTGTAGGACCTCTTCACGTACATTAAGTTGTAGGCTTCCAATTTATACTCTGAAGGTTATTAACAATCAGCTCAGAATCATCACCAACATATTACTACTGCCAGATAGCAGTAGTCATAGTGAGATACTGATTTTGTACGTTCCCCACTCCAAGAAATGTGCCTAGATCACTGATATCGCGTTATCCATTCGATTTTACACACACCCACAGGTTAGTTCTTAAAGAGGTGACGTGCACACAATTAGTTTTGCGGAGTTCTGGAAAAGTCGTCACCACGGGGTTTTGCGCAGCGCTTTGCATAAAAATGCACAACACTTTCAGGCTACTGCTACAGTATTCAAAGGAGTGTGGTGTTTGTTTAACAGGTACAAAGAATTTACTATGACAAAATAATGAAATCTTTATACCTCCAGGTGACATCATCGAATAATTTCTGGGTCAAGACACACTGTGAAGGAGTGAAGGATTATAATACGGACTCAGTGGGTGACAAAGTTTTGTGGATGGAAAAATGCCGACTAAAACATGGCTTAGTGACACATAACCCATGCGATCATCCCAGAGCCGCTGCCATATGTTCACTTCGTCACACTCCCGGCCAACTGGCTTCAAAATCTGGACATAATAGTAAAAATTGATATAAAATTTTACGAAACAGTTTTCGCATTAAATTCCTTGGGGTGCTGATTAGGAATCCGAAGTCACAATTATAAAATTCAAGATGGGGAATGCAATTTGGCGGACCAGAATTTATAAATTTGTCTGATTCGAGCAAAGCTTCGGGGGTAATGTACTGTGGGGTCGCTAATAACGAATTGTAAGTCGTGCAGTGTTGACATGTTTTATTCGATATTTTATAATTTTCAACTGAAATCATCATCACATTCGTCGCTTGAGTCATTGTTGCTTTCAGAAGCGTCGCTGTCGGGTTGTCCACTGCAGAAAGTTCTAGAAGCAGATCTTTTACATCAGGTGACACCTGGTTACATTCTTCGAATGTCATTTGCTGGAATCTCGAGATCCAGACATGCCAGAAGCAGTTGCAATACAGCATGTGTCGTTTTGCCACCTAACTATGTGCGTTTAAAATCTTCTCGGTAATGCCAGGTATTCTTACTCCGAGCTTCCTGCGGAGGCGCAGACAGCTGGCCAGTCAGCAACGGAGCAGCTTCAAATATGGTATATCCGTGCATTCAAGCTACACTGAAGAGCCAAAGAAACTGGTACACCTGTCTAATATCGTGCAGGGTCCCCGCGAGCACCCAGAAGTGCCGCAGTACGACGTAGCATGGATTCGACTAATGTCTGAAGTAGTGCTGGAGGGAACTGACAACAACTGACAACATGAATCCTACAGGGCTGTCCATAAATCCGTAAGAGTACGAGGGAGTGGAGATCTCTTCTGAACAGCACCTAGCAAGGCACCCAAGATATGATCAATAACGTTCATGCATGGAGAGTTTGGTGGCCAACGGTAGTGTCTAAACTCAGAGGAGTGTTCCTGAGGAGACCCTGTAACAATTCTGGGGCATCGCTTTGTCCTGCTGAAATCGCCCACGTCCGTCGGAATGCACAATGGCCATGAATGGATCCAAGTGATCAGACAGGATGCTTACGTACGTGTCACTTAGAAGAGTCGTATCAAGACGTATCAGGGGTCCCATAACAGTCCGACTGCACACGTCTCACGCCATTACAGAGCCTCCACCAGCTTGAACAGTCCGCTGCTGACATGCAGGGTCCATGGGTTCATGAGGTTGTCTCCATACCCGTACACGTCTATCCGCTCGATACAATTTGAAACGAGACTCGTCCGACCAGGCAACATGCTTCCAGTCATAAACAGTTAATTGTCGGCGTTGACGGCCCCAAGCGGGGCGTAGAGCTTTGTGTCGTGCAGTTATCAAGAATACACGAGTGGGCCTTCGGCTCCGAAAGCCCATATCGGATGATGTTTCGTTGAATGGTTCGCACGCTGGAACTTGTTGGTGGCGCAGTACTGAAATTTGCAGCAATTTGGGGGAGGGTTGCACTTCTGTCACGTTGAACGATTCTCTTCAGTCGCCATTGGTCCCGTTCTAGCAAGATCTTTTTCCGCCCGCAGCGATGTCGCAGATTTGATGTTTTACCGGATTCCTGATATTCACCCCCACTTCATCGGTATTTCGGAGACGCTGTATCTCATCGCTCGTTCACCGACTATAACACCACGTTAAAAACTCATTTAAATCTTGATAACCTGCCAATGAAGCATCAGCAACCGATCTAACGACTGCGACAGACCCTTGTCTTGTATAGGCGTTCCCGACCGCAGAGCCGTATTCTGCCTGTTTACGTATCTCTAAATCTGAATACGCATGCCTACTTCACTTTCTTTGGCGCTTTAGTGTGTATGTAGTGATATCGGCATCGGCCATTTATTACAGAATACTGAGTCCGGCGAGGCTGGCACCATACGTCATAGAAATGTACATTTCATAGTTCTTGATAGATATATTTTGCTTCTAGAGTTTTCCGTACAAAATTTGAATATTTCTGCAGCATTTCACGAAAAAATTACATATTACTCGGAGAAATTGTTATCTTGTAAAAATTATTTGGCAATTTGTGAAAAAAACTTATGATCACAATTGCGAATAGCACGCCAAGAATTCTTCAAAACTCCCTAATCATATTTTTGGTGCGGATAATGGTGTAAGAGGTAATTGAAATATTGTGGGGCCAATTTTTTACCGTGTGGGATTGCAAATTCATTTGAACCCTTTAACTCTACTACTG
Organism: Schistocerca americana; assembly: GCF_021461395.2. Lineage (NCBI taxonomy): Eukaryota > Metazoa > Arthropoda > Insecta > Orthoptera > Acrididae > Schistocerca > Schistocerca americana. The sequence continues at coordinate 258,363,284 of NC_060122.1, read as the reverse complement.
AGGTAGTACGATAGCCATTTACAAATCTGGAGACATACAGAGGAAATTTTGTAGCTAAGAATTTAAAATAATATCGGTAGAAGTTTAGTTTTAAGTCGATTACAAAGGAAAAAAAGTCACAAACATATCTTCTGGAGTGCTATCCATCTTATTTCATCTCGACAACTACGCTGACTGGCTGTCATATATTAAGCAGGCTACACAAACAATATCTGAAAAATGTGTCGTCCAATTCATTGTTTATCGTCAACTGTCATGGAAAACAACTTATCGACTTGAGACTTGTATGAAACCGCAACAATAGGCAAGTATGCAGCAGTGAAACTTACACAAGATTTCGCGGGACCTCGGTCGGAACGCGCAACTTTTTTTCTGTTGTGTCCAGATTTTTAAGCTGTACGACACACTCTGCGTCAATAACGACTACATTTCCGACTCACGTCGGGTATTGCGTGCATATTTTAGTGCATACTTACTGTAAGTTTGAATCTACAGACCTCGGGAGCGGGTAGTAATATCTAAAAACGTTTTAAGGTTCCCGACAATGTCAACTTAAGAACATATGCTAAAAATTTCGACGACTTGTCATGAAGAGAAATTATAGAAGTGGCTATCCCCACAGTTAGTACTTTTGGCACCCAAGAATCGGAGTTCTTCGGGGTTTTCTCAAGAAAAGCCCACAAAGAAATCATGCTTTTATAAGCCGTTTAAGGCCCATCCTAAACCACACCTAATGCAAAAGAATCAACCGATTTGCTCAATTTGCCTGGACTGGAAAAAGTGTGTTACGTTTAAATATCGACCTGGACTGAAGGATAGCTACAGCATACCCGTTCTTTCGATAGTTACATAAATGATTCCTAGACCAAGGGCTATCTGAAACACTTGGCCCCTTATGTGTGTGATCAATAGATCCCGAGATATTTTTTTTTTTTGGTCATCAGTCTACTGACTGGTTTGATGCGGCCCGCCACGAATTCCTTTCCTGTGCTAACCTCTTCATCTCAGAGTAGCACTTGCAATCTACGTCTTGAATTATTTGCCTGACGTATTCCAATCTCTGTATTCCTCTACAGTTTTGGCCTCTACTGCTCCCTCTAGTACCATGGAAGTCATTCCCTCATGTCTTAGCAGATGTCCTATCATCCTGTCCCTTCTCCTTATCAGTGTTATCCACATATTCCTTTCCTCTCCGATTCTGCAGAGAACCCCCTCATTCCTTACCTTATCAGTCCACCTAATTTTCAACATTCGTCTATAGCACCACATCTCAAATGCTTCGATTCTCTTCTGTTCCGGTTTTGCCACAGTCCATGTTTCACTACCATACAATGCTGTACTCCAGACGTACATCCTCAGAAATTTCTTCCTCAAATTAAGGCCGGTATTTGATATTAGTAGACTTCTCTTGGCCAGAAATGCCTTTTTTGCCATAGCGAGTCTGCTTTTGATGTCCTCCTTGCTCCGTCCGTCATTGGTTATTTTACTGCCTAGGTAGCAGAATTCCTTAACTTTATTGACTTCGTGACCATCAATCCTGATGTTAAGTTTCTCGCTGTTCTCATTTCTACTACTTCTCATTACCTTCGTCTTTCTCCGATTTACTCTCAAACCATACTGTGTACTCATTAGACTGTTCATTCCGTTCAGCAGATCATTTAATTCTTCTTCACTTTCACTCAGGATAGCAATGTCATCAGCGAATCGTATCATTGATATCCTTTCACCTTGTATTTTAATTCCACTCCTGAACCTTTCTTTTATTTCCATCATTGCTTCCTCGATGTACAGATTGAAGAGTAGGGGCGAGAGGCTACAGCCTTGTCTTACACCCTTCTTAATACGAGCAGTTCGTTCTTGATCGTCCACTCTTATTATTCCCTCTTGGTTGTTGCACATATTGTATATGACCCGTCTCTCCCTATAGCTTACCCTTACTTTTTTCAGAATCTCGAACAGCTTGCACCATTTTATACTGTCGAACGCTTTTTCCAGGTCGACAAATCCTACGAAAGTGTCTTGATTTTTCTTTAGCCTTGCTTCCATTATTAGCCGTAACGTCAGAATTGCCTCTCTCGTCCCTTTACTTTTCCTAAAGCCAAACTGATCGTCACCTAGCGCATTCTCAATTTTCTTTTCCATTCTTCTGTATATTATTCTTGTAAGCAGATTCGATGCATGAGCTGTTAAGCTGATTGTGCGATAATTCTCGCACTTTTCAGCTCTTGCCGTCTTCGGAATTGTGTGGATGATGCTTTTCCGAAAGTCAGATGGTACATCGCCAGACTCATATATTCTACACACCAACGTGAATAGTCGTTTTGTTGCCACCTCCCCCAATGATTTTAGAAATTCTGATGGAATGTTATCTATCCCTTCTGCCTTATTTGACCTAAGTCCTCCAAAGCTCTTTTAAATTCCGATTCTAATACTGGATCCTCTATCTCTTCTAAATCGACTCCTGTTTCTTCTTCTATCACATCAGACGAATCTTCATCCTCATAGAGGCTTTCAATGTATTCTTTCTGTTGTGACGTAACAAGACTGTTACGCCACACGGTAGTTGCCGATTGAAAGGCACGCGTACACACACGCCAACGGGCGTGAATTCTGGAACAGGCTACGTAATTAATGCTATGAAGAAAAGTACGTAGCTGGATTAATACTTATCTTTAATCAATCATTGTGGTACATCGCTCTTGACGATACACAGGAGACTTTAATTACAATCACTGTAAGGCTAATGGCGCCTTGCTAGTTGGTAGCCATTAACTTAGCTGAAGGCTATTCTGTCTCTCGGCTAATGAGAGAGAAAGGCTTCGTACATCTAGTCGCTAGCTAGGTCGTCCGTACAACTGGGGCGAGTGCTTGTTCGTATCACGAGACCTGCCTTGTGGTGGCGCTAGGTCTGCGATCACACAGTGGCGACACGCGGGTCCGACATGTACTAAATGGACCGCGGCCGATTTAATCTACCACCTAGCAAGTGTGGTGTCTGGCGGTGACACCACACTTTCCACCTATCTGCTCTCTCCTCTGCATTTAACAGTGGAGTTCCCGTTGCACTCTTAATGTTACCACCGTTGCTTTTAATGTCACTAAAGGTTGTTTTGACTTTCCTGTATGCTGAGTCTGTCCTTCCGACAATCATATCTTTTTCGATGTCTTCACATCTTTCCTCCAGCCATTTCGTCTTAGCTTCCCTGCGACTTGTATTTCTGTGTTCCTGATTTTCCCGGAACATGTTTGTACTTCCTCCTTTCATCAATCAACTGAAGTATTTCTTCTGTTACCCATGGTTTCTTAAAAAAAAAAATGGCTCGGAGCACTATGGGACTTAACATCTATGGTCATCAGTCCCCTAGAACTTAGAACTACTTAAACCTAACTAACCTAAGGACATCACACAACACCCAGCTATCACGAGGCAGAGAAAATCTCTGACCCCGCCGGGAATCGAACCCGGGAACCCGGCCGTGGGAAGCAAGAACGCTACCGCACGACCACGAGATGCGGGCATGGTTTCTTCGCAGCTACCTTCTTTGTACCTATGTTTTCCTTCCCAACTTCTGTGATGGCCCTTTTTAGAGATGTCCATTCCTTTTCAACTGTACTGCCTACTGCGCTATTCCTTATTGCTGCATGTATAGCGTTAGAGAACTTCAAACGTATGTCGTCATTCCTTAGTACTTCCGTATCGCATTTCTTTGCGTATTGATTCTTCCTGACAAATGTCTTGAACTTCAGCCTACTCTTCATCACTACTATATTGTGATCTGAGTCTATATCTGCTCCTGGGTACGCCTTACAATCCAGTATCTGATTTCGGAATCTCTGTCTGAGCATGATGTAATCTAATTGAAATCTTCCCGTATCTCCCGGCCTTTTCCAAGTATACCTCCTCCTCCTGTGATTCTTGAACAGGGTATTCGCTATTACTAGCTGAAACTTGTTACAGAACTCAATTAGTCTTTCTCCTCTTTCATTCCTTGTCCCAGGCCCATATTTTCCTCTAACCTTTTTTTCTTCTACTCCTTCCCCTACAACTGCATTCTTGTCGCCCATGACTATTAGATTTTCGTCCCTCTTTACATACTGCATTACCCTTCCAATATCCTCATACACTTTCTCTATCTGTTCATCTTCAGCTTGCGACGTCGGCATGTATACCTGAACTATCGTTGTCGGTGTTGGTCTGCTGTCGATTCTGATTAGAACAACCCGGTCACTAAACTGTTCACAGTAACACACCCTCTGCCCTACCTTCCTATTCATAACGAATCCTACACCTGTTATACCATTTTCTGCTGCTGTTGATATTACCCGATACTCATCTGACCACAAATCCTTGTCTTCCTTCCACTTCACTTCACTGACCCCTCCCACGTTCAAGTTTCTGACATTCCACGCCCCGACTCGTAGAACGTTATCCTTTCGTTGATTATTCAATCTTTTTCTCATGGTAACCTCCCCCTTGACAGTCCCCTCCCGGAGATCCGAATGGGGCACTATTCCGTAATCTTTTGCCAATGGAGAGATCATCATGACACTTCTTCAATTACAGGCCACATGTCCTGTGGATACATGTTACGTGTCTTTAATGCAGTGGTTTCCATTGCCTTCTGCATCCTCATGTCGTTGATCATTGCTGATTCTTCCGCCTTTAGGGGCAATTTCCCACCCCTAGGACAAGAGAGTGCCCTGAACCTCTATCTGCTCCTCCGCCCTCTTTGACAAGGCCGTTGGCAGAATGAGGCTGACTTCTTATGCCGGAAGTCTTCGGCCGCCAATGCTGATTATTTATCAAAATTTAGGCAGTGGCGGGGATCGAACCCGGGCTTTTTGGAACAGAGATGGCGATGAGAACTGGTTAACATAAAGTACAAAAAAAATACTCACACTTCAGTCTGTAGACTACATCTAGCACATGCGTTTGGAGACACAATCGTCTCATTGCGCCGAGGAAAGGTATTCTTGTGAGCAAAAGACGAACACATTATTACCGAATCAGTCCTATGAATCTCTATGCCTGTATTATCATCTTACTATTTTACTCACTCTTCCGGCTGGAACTTATTTGTCTCTCAAGGCAGTTCTATTTTATTTATTGATTCACTTAACCATTCTTCTTGTGGGAACTTCAGCATGATTTAACTTTGGCCAGAAATTCTATTTAGGATAAGGTACAAAAGTCAAGAGACTGATCATCCAAAATTAGAGTGGTATGATGTGAGACTTAAAAAATTTATGAGATGATCAACCTCTGGAATCTAAGTAAAGGAAACAGCCCCAGTGGACACAAATAAAATCTTCGAGACAAATTCCCTCGTTGATATTGCTTGTAGAAGGACGAGGGAAAGGTTAGTCTCATGAAAATGTAGCTTATAACTTTTTTTTACAATACACATTCCATTGGGAAAAGATTCCTCATTAGTCTGCGTGAAGAGATTGCAAATGTGGACTTGGTCATAAGAAAATTATTGAAAAATGAATGACTGAGTAACATTTTACTAGTCGGAGCGCACAGTGTTAGGTCTGAACATGGTAAGCAAGCTAGAAAATCTGAAACGGTAATTCAGAGTCTCATTCTAGATGGAGGAGAGTCAGCGAAATGAAATGAAAAGATGTTTTCTGGTCACACGAACACATGGTAATATCAACAGCGGCAGGAAAAAAACTGTAAGTTTACTACGATAAATAGGTCAAGTACTGTAATAAACTTTAATTTGTGAAAGAAATCACAAGAAAAGTCGAGAATAGAAGTATTTGGTTGTAGTGTCGCGAAATGAGGCTAAAAACTGAGCGCACTCGTGAAGAAAAGACATATCACGGAACAGTTTTCACGGTACTAGCGGCGACTGTAGAAAACGAAACCTGTAGTACATCTAAGAAAAAATAAGGACACTGGGTGCAGGTGCTCCACTAACATGAAGAGGTTGGCACAGAGAGGAAACATGGCGAGTCTCATCAGAGTAGTGAAGCTTTTAATACATTTTTGTGCTTTCGCTTTTGGGTCACGGTTAAGACATCGTATACGGAAACATTCTTACACTCAATACTGAGATTGTTTAAAAATTACCGGTTAATGGTGTTTCACCTTGACTACGTTCGCTCATTGTTCGTGTTTATTCATCAAATATTTTGCGCATGGAACACGAAGCACGTACTACGTAACACCTTTTTAAGTGTATTACTAAAAAAGCTCAAAGAAATGTTCGATAAGTCTGGTAAATTTCCATGAGACTGGGACATTTTCGTTACACTTTCATGCTTGGTGAACCAGATTCTTCCCAGGATTTTGTATAGAATTTCAACAATGTATAGCGTACAGTTGGTTTTTGACAGCAGTTTGAACTGGTCAGTATGTCGACTGCGATTGAAAACAGAGTTTGGTGCTGTTACTAAACATTTTCGTACAAAATGTTGGACTGCCGCACATATCAAAACAGAACTGGATGATGTTCACGTGAAATCTATACCATCATTCAAGACCGTTAACTTTTGGAGTAATGAATTTAAACGCTGTCGGACAATCACTGAAGACGGAGCGTGCCTCTGACGTCTAATTCAGGTCACCAGAAAGGAAACCATTGACAAAATCGCTGATACGGTAATGTAAGACCACCGAATACAAATTCGCGAGATTGGTGATACTGTAGGTATCTCATCTGAGTTAGTACATAATATCTTGCACGGAGAGCTGGCTATGAAGAAGCTGTGTGCGAGATGGGTACCGAGATTTCTCACAGTCTACATAAATCGCATCCAACACAACACTGCTGGTTATTAACAAAACCTTTTGCGCTGATTTGTAACTGTTAATGAAACTTGGATACATTAATGCACACCCGAGTCAAAACAGCAGTCAAAACAATAGACAAAGGCTGGTGATAGTGCACTGGAGACGACAAAGACCATTTTGTCGTTTGGCAAGGCGATGGCCACTGTTTTTTTGAGATCCCCTTGGAAAAAGGCAGGCCCTATTTATGCTTCATTGTTCGATCGTTTGAAACTTGCGTTCACTGAAAAAAGTGCTCTTTCACAAGGATAATGCACCATCCTATCCATCAGCGATAACAATGGCGAAAGTGGATGAACAAGGTTCTGAACTGGTTTATTAGTCACCCTGTTCACCAGACTTAGCCTCAAGTGACTTCTTACTGTTCCCTAACACGAAGCTTTGGGCTGCTCGGAAAAAAATTTCATCAAATGACGAAGTGATAGTGGCAGTCATTTTAGAGAGTTTGACAGAACCTATTTTTCCGATTCGATGAACAAGTTGGAGGATTATTGGACCAAGTGTGTATCCCTCAAAGGAGACTATGTCGAGAAGTAAGGCGAGTTGCTTACGAAAGAAATATTTTTTCTTGCTTTGTTGCCAAACTTTTCAAACCACCGAACACCGAATAAAGTATTACAGGATGTTATCATGTTACTGCTTGTTGTGAGGTTTACTTTTAGATAAGGTCATCAAATGAAAAATTAGTCACTTCAGTGCGTATGTGCAGATGAATCGTTAAGTCTTTACAGATGGTGCAGCGATTAAGTCACGTGCTCAACTGTGCGCGGACTTCCTCTACGTTGAGTATGAGGCAGTAGCAGCGCACCAGTGTGTCGGTGTCCAGCGTCACCACTCAGAGCTCCTTTGAATGTTCTACTCCTGGGCAATGGTATAGGGGAGTCAAAGGCAATTTTGTGCTATGTTTTTACTTGGTTCTCATTTGTTTTCTGACAACTCCAGCAAGTGGACGAGTTTGTAATCCCGGGCTCAAAGTCAATGTTGTGTTGTGTAATTAATAACATTGTGTTTCAGTGAATGGTACACTGTAATATAGTTTTGAATAGGTCTTTAGGAGAAGAAATGAATTACCGAATAAAAAATACAGGGTGACATTTAAAAAAGTCATCCCGCTGTTCATATCTTTGTAAAAAACAAATCCACAACGAAGGCAATCATGCTTATTGATGTCCCCCTGACGGCTGAAGAACATTTGCTTAAAACATTTTGTAATTTGCACCTGGGCAAACAGTTATTTAGCGGGGGTCAAGGTAAATGGAACACCCTGTATATTTTTCTTAGAAGTGAGACGAGATTATTTACAGTGACAAGCTAGGACAATTAATATGAAAAAATGTATCTGTAAGGAGAAAAAAATTAAGGTCTGCACCACGTGGTAGGAATCTAAAGCAAACGCAGCAGCTGCATCGACGGCGGAAGAGAGCCCTACTAATTTCCTTGCTTCACACTAATTCGGTTACGATCGCTGCTGACTGCCATTTTAGATAATCCAGTGCACTGATGAGAAATGTTGGAAATGGCAGCCTGCAGGTCCAAATATTTCGTTACGGGCGCCTTGAAAACTGCAGGAATGTAGGACGCGGGGAAAGTTTATGAAGTTTCGTCGAGAAAAGTCACCGAGTCAGTAATTTAGACTGATGTAAATCCCGGCTAAGGTCGGATAAAACTTTCCCCTCACGGAAGAGAGCGGCGATTACCCAAGGCAGGGCTCCCTGCGAGAAGTTTTTAAGCCGGCAGACGAGGCGCGCCGTTAACACTCGCGCGGCCGAGATGGGATTTATAAACGAGAGTTTTCCGTAGGCAACAGGCGGGATGAAACCTACCGCTCCACCTCATCAGTGACCTGCGACTCCTTGATTCACAGGTGCAGCATTAAGACCTGCATCTTCATTCCGGCGGACGGCGAGTCCTTCTGGCTGGTCGTCCATCTCTCTTTACTATTGCTACCTTCCTTTTTTTTGTTTCACTGTCTCTCTCCCCTTTACCCCTTTACCCTCAGTTCCTCTTTCCATCTCTCTCTCTCTCTCTCTCTCTTTCCCTCGCACACTGACACACATTCGCACGCACACACACACACACACATACACACGCACATAATCCCTCCGTTAGTAGAAACACGCAGTGAATGTGTTGTCAATCTGTGCAAGCATAGCGTCTGTGGCTGCTTTACAGTTATTGGAGGTAATTATGAAATTGCTGTAAGGTTGCTCAAAACTATTCACCGGCTTTTTGTGACTTTTGATAAACAAGTTTTCGTCCGATGTGTAGGCGTTTACATAAAGGATTTCCGCAACTTTTATTTTTACAATTATTTGTAATTAATACAGACAATTTTATTCTGTAATGCTACTCAGTAGATACTTTGTAAAAATTGCCAATGGTCAGGATTGTTTACCGTTGCATAATTCCTGGTTTTTGTATACTTGTGTGCTAAGTTGTGTGCTTGACCAATTCTTTCCACGTAAGTCGTGGCGCTCAGTGCACAATCTGTGCTCCAACTCCTTCTAGCGCGCGCATTGTCTTCTTCTCCAATGAAAGCAGTTCTGTTTGACACTACAGTTCCAGACTTATACCTGTTAGGTTTCTTGTTGGCGTTCTATTTTAACTGCTGTAGCTTAAGCTTCAGTTAATGACACACGACTGGTATGTAAAAGTTGTGTTGTACGTACGTACTCTATAGTATGTGTCGGAGGTTCACCTTTTGTTACTCTTGAATGTCGTTTTATTGTAATGGCCGTTATAAGACTTTTGTAACGTCCACCATATGTAAAAGAAATTTTGTTTATTTATAATGTCACCATATGATGGGATAATCACGAAACACGTCATGACCACGAACAATAGGGAAATTCACATAACTGATCAACTTTACAGCATTTCAATGAGTATTTCGTAATTATTTTGATGATAGTTACATTCTCCTTTAAGGTAAATTCCTCAGGAACGTCACGATGTACTGCCAAGAGCTGCTGATAAAATTTCTTAATTGGACAACAAATTCCGGTTCACGAACCACCGTCAGGTTCAGAAAATAATTTACAACATAATCCTTGAATTCGTCACTATCGTCACACAGCAATATACACCAGGGGACCCGTGGGAAACTTTTGAATTTTTATAGTTTTAAATAATGACAGTATTTGGAATAGTGTAGTCGTTGGGTTAATGGTAGTTCTAGAAATGAAGAGAAAACATCTTTAGAAATGAACCAAACGACGTAAAATAATGATTATGAATTTATAATACAACGTTGTACATATATTTACACGTGTCCGAAAGTGTGTTTAGCATCCGGAATGTTTGTCTAGGCTTGTACGAGGGCAGAGATCAGGGACTGTCGGTAGGGCCACATAACCTGTAACTACTGCTTGACAAACATTCTCAGTTGCAGCAAGCACGGTACGCCTTAGCAGCAATAGGTAAATCACAAGATGACAGTGACAAACATGTTTGTTATTTCAGAAGGTGTGTATACGTTTAGAAAAGTCAACTTGTATGAAGGGCAGAGGTAATGCACTACCGCAGTGCTGACGATTATTATCTATGATAGTTCTGTACACCAATTATCCAGTAAATAAGTAGGTCTACTTTAAACCGAATGAAATGGTATTTCTAATGAGATAACATGAAAAGGGGGTAAAACATAGGTATGAAGCGGGGCATCCCTGATGCCGTTTTGCCTTTGATAGTTAACAGTCTCTTATTTTACGAAGATCCAGAAACAGTACGTTGTAGCGCAAACACGGTATGCAGTGTTAGGAACTGGTTAAGAAACCTTCCTAATGATACCTTATAACACTTATTGCCCAACAGAGAGTACTGTAGCGGGAAAAGCCAAATACAATACTATACTGCGCTGTTTGTTATACCGGCATAATGCGTATTACCAAATATGGTATTACGATGCAGCAAATGTTACCCTCTGGGAGGATTTGAGTAAATTGAGCGTGAGTTGCCTAATGGGTTTGGATTATCGAACCTGAATTTAATATAACAGTAGAAACCAGAAAGCTGAAGATTGAAATTTGGAAAATACCTTAGGTAACCAAGTTTACTTAAGTGAAATAAAATACGGTTGCCAGCCTAACTGGGCATAGTAATATGAACATTAATTTTAAAGAACAGGTATTGAATTTTGGTAAAGGAAAGCTACCATTACTTCTTTCCCAGAGAAGTGCAATGAAACTCTACTACAATTAGGTAAATGATACAGTGAATACCAGCAGTTGTAAATAGTATGTGCAAGCTCTCACAGGAACAACTGACGCTTTATCTCTTTTCAACAGTAATACTTTGTCATATATAAGTTATCTCATCATCAAATGTTGTGAAAGACACTACTAAACCAAAACTGGACATGGACATAGTCCTGTTTCAATAGTTACTTTTCATATGATACGAAGATAATTATGTCACTTGCAATAGGATTTTTACACTCTCTATGAAGCAATCTTATTTCTATTTTTATGAATGAAAGCAATTACAGTGACTTTATCTTTCATAGGCAAAGACTTAGGTGGGGGCCCTAAAACTATCTTTCCAATTTTTATCACACAAAGCACACAAAACTCTAGAATTACTTCATAATGCAATTAGTAAATTCATTGTTCAAGAATGTTTCTTCATATTAAGCAACACTAAAGTGGAGATTCTCAACTGACCATTACACTAAAGCAGACTCATCACACCTTTCTGACACGATTTGTAAGATGCAAATTTAGGTATTACTCTTTCACAAATTTCACTCACCTTGGAGGGCGTTTAAAACAGTTAATGCTGGTGATCTTTTATACAGGGTCTTAAGTATGAATTTAAATGCATTTTACTCTAACCTCAAAATAACGTGCTTCCTTTTGTCATCAGCAAAAATAGTAATTTTCATGACAGAATTAAATACAGTTAATCCTTGAAGCACAAATACTTTGAATTAAAACAAATCAAACATTTTGGAGGTTTTCGTAAATGCAACACTAACTCCCTTGATTTCAATGAAACCCACAGTATTTCTATATGTCTTGTGGCATTCAGAATTAAGCAACACCAACAATCACTTATTTTCAATCGTTTTTCATATACAGGATACTCAGATGTTAGTAATTACGTGGAATGGATCCTAAGAGGTATGATGAGAGGACCCAATTCAAGGATGGGACACAAGTTACGCAGAATTTGCCTTATTATTGCAAATTAGACAATACTTAAATGTACTGGTTCATACTTTGATAAAAATCTGACCTCTTAGATTTTGCTGAAGTGATGGTGCAATATTCGTGGCGAATACATGGTGGCTACCTGGTCTTTTCTCTGCTCTATTACTTTCTCCTTAGCGATGAAATTACCAACTTTAGAGCCTTTTCCAATAATAAAGCACCATTTTAGAGTCGTACACACATGCGAGACCTTTTCATATTAATCCAGGTACTTGCTGCATTACTCGGCACTTGGCACTGTTCACTCACTTGCTGCTCAGACCAGACCAAACTATCCAGTAACCAGCTGGGGACAGCCTGTGCTCTCTCATTTGGCGCCCAGACTGAGCGCCAAATCCACCTTTCAGCCCGCGCCAGCCACTTTTTGGTGCACGCCAACTCACTTCCGTTGCAAAATGGGACATGCTATTGCTTTACATTTTATACTTTTCATTTTATACCATTACTAGTTCTTTACATAACCAGTTACGTAACAACTGAACTGCGTTTCTCACTGTAATACTACCTGCTGTTAAACTGTTTTGCAAAAGGTAAACTTTTCGAAAAGAATAATTTTAGTATTTAAATGGACTGTTTTTGGCTTTTGAAATGAAACGGAGGTCGCTACTTTGACTTATTATTACGTATATTACTTCTCATACAAAATTGTCAGAAAATAAAGTAATGTTTAACTACTGCATCGTCAGGTTACTTGTCAATAATCAGCACTTAATTAGCAAGTCCAAAAAAAACTAACTTTTTTTAGTCTCGTTTAAATTATTAATCAGCTCGGTAAACTTCACTCTTGCTGTCATTTAATTTCAGTTCATTAATGACACACTTGGTTACTTATGGATGCGGAGAGGATCCTGCCAGGTAGTTGTTACTGAATGTTACACATCTTAACACATTTAAGTTGCTAAAGTATTTGTTACAGGACCATTCCCAACTAAAACTGACAAGCCTTCTACAATTGTAAATGATAAACGGCGGGTCTTACTTTTCAGAGCGGTGCGGACGGTGCGGCGGGGTCCATTATACCACGAAAAATGTACGGCCACAGGCTCTTCACGACAACTAACTTTGGGCCCCCAGCGCTCTTCTTAAACACTGGTTAACCTTGCTGATTTACGCTGTGCCCAATTACTACTCCATATTACGCCTGGCCATACCGTACGTGGGATCTTCCAGTGAAACAAGTCTTGCGTCCTCTTGCAGCAGAATTCCTACTTTGCGTCCTACCCGCTCACTCGCTACTAACAGACTCACGTTACAACCTCACAGACACTACGCGATTGCGCCTCGCTCCTGCACCCAGCGACAGTGCGACTGTAACAGTAACCTCTTTGGTTTACATAACGATATCCCCTGATTCGGCCAGTGCGTCTATTACAATTCTTTACACACTCTTTCAGTGGTTATTTTGCAACACAGGAAATTATTAAAAGATATATACATCACAATAATATTCAGAACATATTTACAGATTTCATTTAAATGTACATAATAAAGCAGGAAAAAATTTGTAAGTGGGCACTGCCTTATTGTGTTATAAACCTAGCAATACCAGATTCAGATCCACGACAAGCACTCGGAACTTCATGTCCACGCCTCGCAGTTTTGGACAAAGCAAAACTGTTTTTCACTTCAGACAGATCAAGAACTTTGAATTACAGCACGAAGGAGGGCGCTATAATCAGCTTCCATTCAGTTAAGTGTGAACACCCTATGAGCTTCTACACGCAAGCTCGTAACCCCATTCGTGCTTGTGCAATAAAAGCGACCAAGCAATGCCAGTATCACCCCATCAGTGTAATCAAGCTTCACCATGGCATGTAAATTGAAATGGTCTCATACAACGCTTATTCGTTTTAGAACACAACAGGATGGACCTCCACCAGACAAACGCAGTACCTTCTCCAAATACACCTCCTCGCTTGCACACAACAGAACCAGGAATAGAGCATAGTGTAGAATGGAATAATCTTTCAAGCAAGAAGGACCTCATGCTGTGAACGATTCCCATATGGACGAAAACAAAATGACTCTCCAAAGATGTTAAATTGCTTCAGTGTCCATGCAAAGAAATTCCTGCTGTGCTCAGTCGATTAACTGAAGCTTGCTCGGCGCTTGCACGACATCTTTCGTGTTCTAGTACCGATTGTCTGAGCCCTGTGTATCTCTCTGGCCCTATCTGGGAGACGAGAAGACGCCTGCCTCACACCAAGATGTTGCACGTAAGCAGCGAGGGACGCAGATAAACGGCCTTGCCTTGCCATCGGTGAGGAAATGACTTGCTGGCAGCGGTGGACAGTCTGAATTCCTTGTGTACCGGGGACAGGTGCGCCCTCTGTTGGACCGAACATAGCTGGACGGAGGCGCCCTGAAACGTGGAGTGTCACTGACGTCATCATGCCGCTTGGGGCTTAACTGTTGACTACTCTGCCGCTGAAGGAAGGTTCAGCCGCTTTAAGTTTTAAGGATCTTACTTATCAAGTATTACCTTTTGCAAGATAAAGCTGTGTGCTTTGTGCCTGTCGAAAATTTATTGAAGTGTATTGTTTTTAAAGGCATCGGCCTTTAGCCGCTTTAAGTTTCAAGGATCCTACTTATCAAGTATTACACATCTGAGTATAAAGCTGTGGGCTTTCTGCCCGTTGAAAATTTATCGTAGTTGTGTTGTTCTTAAAATGATGGGCCTTCAGCCGCTTTAAGATGTTGGATTCTTTCTTATCAAGTCTTACATCACTTGGGCTTAAATACTATTTAAGGTTAAAAGCCTTGGGCCTACTGCCTTGGAAAATTGGTTGCAGTTTTTTTTTTTCAAACAAAGACTTTCAGCTGTTTGAAGTAATGTTTCTTATGTGTCATAAAGCTTGGGTCTTTTGCCTATTGAAAGGTTATTGTAGTTATGTTGTTTTAAATTTATGGGCCTTCAGCCGCTTTTAGAAACTTAATCTATCTGACTAGTCAAGTTTTACATCGCTTGGCCTTAAATACTATTTAAGGTTAAAGCCTAGAGCCTTCTGTCTCAAAAAGAAATAGTTATATCAGTTGTATTTTATTCATGAGTCTTCAGCCGTTAGAATTAAAGACGTTTTCAGTCGATAGTCAAGCTTAGAAGTTGCGCTGTAATGTTTGGACAACTAAATAAAGTGTTAAGTTTGGAGTGTAACTAACAGCCGCTCATTCTGGAACCCCTTCCTCAATTCCTACTACTTGTCCTATCCTGCAGGTTTAGCAGGGCGTTTCAGAAAATGAATACAAAAAGTACACGAAGATTACATTCTTAAAAAAATGCTCAAATGCATGTGAAATCTTATGCGACTTAACTGTTAAGGTCATCAGTCCCTAAGCCTACACACTAATTAACCTAAATTATCCTAAGGACAAACACACACACCCATGCCCGAGGGAGGACTCGAACCTCCGCCGGGACCAGCCGCACAGTCCATGAATGTAGCGCCCTAGACCGCTCGGCTAATCCCGCGCGGCTTACATTCTTAGGCCGAATATTGTTTGCACGAAGGTACTGCATTGCTCAGTAAGGAATTTTGTTCAAAATTATTTACATAGTAACGTATATACATGGGCGTACCATAAATTCGTCATTATTATATCTCGTCGTTCGGTTCAGTTTTAAAGATGTTTTCTCTTCTTTCCCACAACTACCCTTATTCCAACGACTACACTGAATCCACACACTTGAAACATCCACGAGATAAATTTTAGCTACAGTGCGACGAGAGGAAACTCTAACAAAATGGCTCTGAGCACTATGGGACTTAACTTCTAAGGTCATCAGTCCCCTAGAACTTAGAACTACTTAAACCTAACTAACCAAAGGACAACACACACATCCATGCCCAAGACAGGATTCGAACCTGCGGCCGTAGCGGTCGCGCGGTTCCAGACTGTAGCGCCTAGAACCGCTCGGCAACTCCGGCCGGCGAAACTCTAACAGTTATAATCATTATCTATCCGATATATGAAAAAACAGTGAAATAAATTATGATAAATATTAATTATTCATATAATATTTTATGATGTAATTGGACATATCGATGTGTATCATAGAAAGACAATGATAATTGTAAATTCCTTTTATGATCTGCGATTGTCTTCCTTTGCTTTTACCTTTTGTTGGTTGGCTTTTGTAGGTTGCGGACGCAAGACGCATATCAAACTGAGGTCTGTTAAGAAATTGTAATTATTTGTTAATTATTACTTGAGAATAGAGTTCATTATTATTATTATAAATATGAGTGAATAATTGTTTGTAACTTTAATTCGTCTCTCAATAAACATTATCTGTGTTAATTATTTCTTTCCGCTGCAAGGAGCGCAGCCACTGATGATAGCGATTTGTATCCCGTTTTTATCTGTTTTTCTTACAAAAATGTCAAAGGTTTGCTTGATGGAAATTAGTGTAAATAGTGCACAATATGAAAGTAAAGTTTAATAAGCATTTCAAATACTTATCCTGTTAAAAGGAAATTTCCTCTAACAATAGAAAGTCTCCACCAATTGTCTGCCGCCATCTTGACAATTATCTCAACGGCAAATTCAAATTACGCAACTCTGCAGACATAAATGCCGAAGGTAATAAAAATGTGTAAAAATAAATGTGCACCGGTGGTCCCGAACTCATTTTAATGAAAGTAATTCGAATCCGATGGTTCTTTAAAAACAGTGCACATAGCACGATCCACATAACAAACTTTTCTAGCTGATGTATGGAGCCGAAATTAATTACGTACGAGTTGCGAAGATTATTGTTTCAAGTAACATACGTCAGTGTTGTGCGCGGCTGATATTCGGTGGTTTTAATGATCATTTTGCTGGCTCTGAGCACTATGGTACTAAACTTCTAAGGTCATCAGTCCGCTAGAACTTAGAACTAATTGAACCTAACTAACCTAAGGACATCACACACATCCATGTCCAAGGCAGGATTCGAACCTGCGGCCGTAGCGGTCGCATCGCTCACCGATAGATCTGTACATACAGATTGGAAAATTGCGCAGGTCGCACCAGTGTTTGAGAAGAGTAGTAGGAGTAATCCATCGAACTACAGACGTTGACGTCATTGACGTCGGTTTGCAGTAGGGTTTTGGAGCATATACTGTATTCAAACATTACGAATCACCTCGAAGGGAACGATCTATTGATACGTAAGCAGCATGGTTTCAGAAAATATCTTTCTTGTGCAACGCAGCTAGTTCTTTATACGCACGAAGTAATGACCGCTATCGACAGGGGATCTCAAGCTGATTCCGTATTTCTGGATTTCCGGAAAGCTTTTGTCACCGTTACTCACAAGCGACTTCTAATCAAGCTGCGGGCCTATGGGGTATCGTCTCAGTTCTGCGACTGGATTTGTGATTTCCTGTCAGGAAGGTCGCAGTTCGTAGTAATAGACAGCAAAATCATCGAGTAAAACTGAAGTGATATCAGGTGTTCCCCAGGGAAGAGTCCTGGGACCTCTGCTGTTCCTGATCTATATAAATGACCTGGGTGACAATCTGAGCAGTTCTCTTTGGTTGTTCGCAGATGATGCTGTAATTTACCGTCTAGTAAGGTCTGCCGAAGACCAGTATCAGTTGCAAAGCGATTTAGAAAAAATTGCTGTATGGTGTAGCAGGTGGCAGTTGACGCTAAATAACGAAAAGTGTGAGGTGATCCATATGAGTTCCAAAAGAAATCCGTTGGAATTCGATTACTCGATAAATAGTACAATTCTCAAGACTGTCAATTCAACTAAGTACCTGGGTGTTTAAATTACGAACAACTTCAGTTGGAAAGACCACATAGATAGTATTGTGGGGAAGGCGAGCCAAAGGTTGCGTTTCATTGGCAGGACACTTAGAAGATGCAACAAGTCCACTAAAGAGACAGCTTACACTACACTCGTTCGTCCTCTGTTGGAATATTGCTGCGCGGTGTGGGATCCTTACCAGGTGGGATTGACGGAGGACATCGAAAGGGTGCAAAAAAGGGCAGCTCGTTTTGTATTATAACGTAATAGGGGGGAGAGTGAGGCAGATATGATACGCGAGTTGGGATGGAAGTCATTAAAGCAAAGACGTTTTTCGAAGCGGCGAGATCTATTTACGAAATTTCAGTCACCAACTATCTCTTCCGAATGCAAAAATATTTTGTTGAGCCCAACCTACATACGTAGGAATGATCATCAAAATAAAATAAGAGAAATCAGAGCTCGAACAGAAAGGTTTAGGTGTACGTTTTTCCAGCGCGCTGTTCGGGAGTGGAATGGTATAGAGATAGTATGATTGTAGTTCGATGAGCCCTCCGCCAAAGACTTAAATGTGAATTGCAGAGTAATCATGTAGATGTAGATGTGGATGTAGATGTAGAAGATAACTGTTTCCATCATAATCAATAGTTGTATAGAATCTGTCGTATGAGCTGTGATTTAGTGACACTTACACAACTTACAGACAACACTTTAACACGACGTTAACTTAGAGTTCTTTAGCAACTTGACCAAATCTTTATACGGGAGAAAAATTATTTAGTTATTACTCACTGTAGTAAAATAAGATATCATTTTCATTTACAAATTAGTTAAATATCAAACCACTGAATAACACAGTTAACGCCACACACTGTAAGCGCAGAAGTATCACCCAAGTCCTCTGGGTTTCGTTAATATAAAATTCTACAAAAACTTTTACGTTAATCTTCACACATGTATTGTTAGAATGTGAGGGAGGACGTTAAGTAAGTAAATGACATAAATAACCAATGACAAGGGTAGAAGTGAGGGGAGTGGGGGTGGCCGGGGTTTGCCCGGCGTGCCTACGGGGCGAGCTGCCGCGGTGCCGCAGCCGCGCCGCTCCGTGCCGGCATGATTTACTACCCAATCCCATCAGGACGCGCTTCTCCGCACGCACGAGTCAGCGCCGGGAGCGCGTGAAGAGGCGAAAAATTTCGCATTCCGCGCGGGTGTCGCGCGTGTAAAAGAAATAAATAAACATGGTTAAGGAAGAGGAAGAGGGAGCGCCTGTGCCGGGGTCCGGAAGTGCATCACGTTGGCGGCCGCACCTCGCTTCCGCATACGGATCGGAGCGAGGCGGCAGAGAAAGGGCGGACGCGCTGCATATCGCACACGTCGTCTGTCTGACTCCTGGTTAACTATTCTAACTGTAGTAACTGAATGCTATTCTTAATTCAAGTCCAGAAGTCAACGCTAGCAGAAAAATGCTTCACTGCTACAGTTCTTTGACGGTGGTTGCACGCTATGATTGTTAAGGGGGGTAGGATGTCAAACGGGCCGAATTTGAGCAGGAGAGTAACCACATGACATTTTAATTTCTACTGCCTATACTTTTACAAATAAATTCATAGAACTTTGTCGTCCTGGCCAGGAAGGATTGAGGAGTCACACTCATCGCAGTGGAACTTCAAAAACGTAGCAAAATACCTTTTTTTTACGTGTTAAATTTCATCATTTTTTCACGTATTAGTGGCTGGATTTGTTTCTGTAGGTACACTTTTCTTCCTAAGTAAGAGAGATTCTTCGATGAATTTCTCATAGCATACAAACAGTAGTTACAGGTTATGAAACTCTAGAATTTTCAAAATCCATTAAAAAACTGTGGAAAAAATTGAGATAATTAACTATAAAACTTGAATTTTTTCTAAACATGAAGTTTAAAATGTAACAATTCATTCATTTTTTCATAAATTGAATAACTTCTAAAGTTTCATTGACCTGTAACTATGGTTTGTATGCTGTGCAAAAGTCATCGAGGAATCTCTCTTACTTAGGAAGAAAGGTGTACCTATAGCAACAAATGCAGCCAGTAGTAAGTGAAAAAATGATGAAATTCACAAGAAAAAACATGTGTTTTGTTACGTTTTTGAGCTTCCACTGCTATGAGTATGAAACCTGAATCCTTCCTGGTCATTCTGTTAAAGTTTTATGAATTTATTTGTAAAAGTATAGACAATGGAAATTAAAATGTCCTGTGGTGCCTCTCCTGCTCCAAGTCGGCCCGTTTGACGTCCTACCCCCCTTAACCCTTAATCACTTGCCTGGTAGAGCACCTGAAACGTCGTACTTAGAAAGAAAGATCCATTATCATTTAGCTACAATATAACAGGTCAGCAACTGGAAGCATTTAATTCCATAAATTATCTGGGAGTACGCATTAGGAGGGATTTAAAATGGAATGATCATATAAAGTTGCCGGCCGGAGTGGCCGAGTGGTTCTAGGCGCTACAGTCTGGAACCGCTCGACCGCTACAGTCGCAGGTTCGAATCCTGCCTCGGGCATGGCTGTGTGTGGCGTCCATAGGTTAGTTAGGTTTAAGAAGTTCTAAGTTCTAGGGGACTGATGACGACAGCAGTTAAGTCCCATAGTGCTCAGACCCATTTGAACATTTGAACCATTTGAGCCATATAAAATTGATCGTTGGTAAAGCAGATGCCAGACTGAGATTCATTGGAAGAATCCTAAGGAAATGCAATCCGAAAACAAAGGAAGTAGGTTACAGTACGCTTGTTCGCCAACTGCTTGAATACTGCTCAGCAGTGTGGGATCCGTACCGGATAGGGTTGATAGAAGAGATAGAGAAGATCCAACGGAGGGCAGCTCGCTTCGTTGCAGGATCATTTAGTAATCGCGAAAGCGTTACGGGGATGATAGATAAAGAGCAGTGGAAGACTCTGCAGGAGAGACGCTCAGTAGCTCGGTACGGGCTTTTGTTGAAGTTTCGAGAACATACCTTCACCGAGGAGTCAAGTAGTATATTGCTCCCTCCTACGTATATCTCGCGAAGAGACCATGAGGATGAAATCAGAGAGATTAGAGCCCACACAGAGGCATACCGACAATCCTTCTTTCCACGAACAATACGTGACTGGAATAGAAGGGAGAACCGATAGAGGTACTCAAGGTACGCTCCGCCACACACCGTCGGGTGGCTTGCGGAGTATGGATGTAGATGTAGATGAAGATGTAGAAAAGCGGAATTCAGTGTGGGCGGGGCCGTACTCAGTTAGCGTTGATTGCTCTTTTTTTTTAATCACACAGTCTTTATTTGAAAACAATTGCAAATTAACTTTCACAATAGGGAACAATTATCGAATTTGACTGTTAACACACAATGTCTAAAAAATTTCTTAAGCAAGTGGCACTCACGGCTGAAGGCCTTATTGACCAAAAATTCGACTTAATTGTCGGCCGAAGGCCCCAATAGTAATAACTCAAAAAACGATTTGATGGCTAAAGGCCTGGATATCAAATTCTTAAGAACGAATTAGACTTCTACAAGAGATACTAAAATATTATGAAAAAAAGACAACATCAAATTTTCACTGTTAGGAGACAACATATAATTAAAAA
Organism: Schistocerca americana; assembly: GCF_021461395.2. Classification (NCBI taxonomy): domain Eukaryota; kingdom Metazoa; phylum Arthropoda; class Insecta; order Orthoptera; family Acrididae; genus Schistocerca; species Schistocerca americana. Next base: position 258,341,922 of record NC_060122.1, on the reverse strand, counting down.
TTCTTAAGACAAACTGCATTCACAGTTGAAGACCTTATTGAAAATCGTAGCAATCAAGAGAGAAGTGGGTCTCAGACAGTGCTCCTGGGAAAAGCCGCTCAACTTCATAAACGATGAGACAGGCAGCCATGAGTTGTATTCACTTAACTGGATGACAATTCAAACTAGTGACAGTTTAAGCGCAGGCCAACACTCTTACAACATCTACCTAACGTCTGATAACCAACAAAACGATGGAATAAGCCAGGCAACGCTGAACCAGTGGACAGCACTGCGTCTTCAGAATCCAGTGTTTAGAACGTCCAGAAGCAGAAGGTTCCACTACGAGCAAAGCAGTCCAAAAGAAACAAATATCCAAACCACAATCAAGGTGGCTGTGGAACTACACGCCATACCGGACAGCAGCGGCAAGGCGAGGAAAGGTACACTGCCTCGAACATACGCAAACCTCCAGAGCAGGTAACAGGGGCGTTAGCGGCCACTAGGCAGAAAAAAACCGCTGGTTGAACTTCATCAATAAACACAAGAAATTCAATGATTAATAAAAAAATGTGGAGAATGGCTAATTAATTTCGCGCACTCCAAACACTCCAGTCGTGGCCCTTCGTCTCAGCGACCCTGCGAGATCTACATTTACATCAGTACTCCGCAAGCCAGCTGCTGGTGTGTGGCGGAGAGTACTTCTGGTACCGCAAACTGATGCCCCCTTTCTTATTCCAGTTGCGAATGGCGTGTGCGAAGAATGACTGTTGGTAATCTTCTATATTAGCTCTATTTTTTTCTAATTTTCTCCTTGTGGTCTCAAAATAGCGGAGGTTTCACTACTGGGTTAATGTTCACTCAACTCAAACGTCCTGGGTCCGGTGGAGGATGAGGTTGTCGCTCTCGCAACTACAGCCCCTCGATCCGGCAGTGCCTGCGTCCCACCAGCGGTCCCAGCATGTACGCGCGCTGCCGCACCTAACTGCCGCTCCGTCCCAACCGAAATACCGGACACAATCCAACCCAGGAAACACTTGACGCCCTTACAAAGATAGTACTAGGGTACTAGATATCGATAACCGCTGCTGCTGCCACTCACGGACTGACAACACTAGCAAATGTAGTGGTGCCAGTAAACACGAGAAGAAAACGAAACGCCACTATACCTATTACACGATGCCATCCTACCAACGGCACCAACGCAAGCCGCAACACGGCTCAGCAGCACTATAACGAAGGTGTGGCTACATATTTTTTTTTTTTTTTGGTCATCAGTCTACTGACTGGTTTGATGCGGCCCGCCACGAATTCCTTTCCTGTGCCAACCTCTTCTTCATCTCAGAATAGCACTTGCAACCTACGTCCTCAATTATTTGCTTGACGTATTCCAGTCTCTGTCTTCCTCTACAGTTTTTGCCCTCTACAGCTCCCTCTAGTACCATGGAAGTCATTCCCTCATGTCTTAGCAGATGTCCTATCATTATATCCCTTCTCCTTATCAGTGTTTTCCACATATTTCTTTCCTCTCCGATTCTGTGTAGAACCCCCTCATTCCTTACCTTATCAGTCCACCTAATTTTCAACATTCGTCTATAGCACTACATCTCAAATGCTTCGATTCTCTTCTGTTCCGGTTTTCCCACAGTCCATGTTTCACTACCATACAATGCTGTACTCCAGACGTACATCCTCAGAAATTTCTTCCTCAAATTAAGGCCGGTATTTGATATTAGTAGACTTCTCTTGGCCAGAAATGCCTTTTTTGCCATAGCGAGTCTGCTTTTGATGTCCTCCTTGCTCCGTCCTTGGTTATTTTACCGCTTAGGTAGCAGAATTCCTTAACTTCATTGACTTCGTGACCATGAATCCTGATGTTAAGTTTCTCGCTGTTCTCATTTTTACTACTTCTCATTACCTTCGTCTTTCTCTGATTTACTCTCAAACCATACTGTGTACTCATTAGACTGTTCATTCCGTTCAGCAGATCATTTAATTCTTCTTCACTTTCACTCAGGATAGCAATGTCATCAGCGAATCGTATCATCGATATCCTTTCACCTTGTATTTTAATTCCACTCCTGAACCTTTCTTTTATTTCCATCATTGATTCCTCGATGTACAGATTGATGAGTAGGGGCGAAAGACGACAGCCTTGTCTTACACCCTTCTTAATACGAGCACTTCGTTCTTTATCGTCCACTCTTATTATTCCCTCTTGGTTGTTGCACATATTGTATATGACCCGTCTCTCCCTATAGCTTACCACTACTTTTTTCAGAATCTCGAACAGCTTGCACCATTTTATATTGTCGAACGCTTTTTGCAGGTCGACAAATCCTATGAAAGTGTCTTGATTTTTCTTTAGCCTTGTTTCCATTATTAGCCGTAACGTCAGAATTGCCTTTCTCGTCCCTTTACTTTCCCTAAAGCCAAACTGATCGTCACCTAGCGCTTTCTCAATTTTCTTTTCCATTCTTCTGTATATTATTCTTGTAAGCAGCTTCGATGCATGAACTGTTAAGCTGATTGTGCGATAATTCTCGCACTTGTCAGCTCTTGCCGTCTTCGGAATTGTGTGGATGATGCTTTTCCGAAAGTCAGATGGTATGTCGCCAGACTCATATATTCTACACACCAACGTGAATAGTCGTTTTGTTGCCACTTCCCCCAATGATTTTAGAAATTCTGATGGAATGTTATCTATCCCTTCTGCCTTATTTGACCGTAAGTCCTCCAAAGCTCTTTTAAATTCCGATTCTAATACTGGATCCCCTATCTCTTCTAAATCGACTCCTGTTTCTTCTTCTATCACATCAGACGAATCTTCACCCGCATAGAGGCTTTCAATGTATTCTTTCCACCTATCTGCTCTCTCCTCTGCATTTAACAGTGGAATTCCCGTTGCACTCTTAATGTCACCACCGTTGCTTTAATGTCACCAAAGGTTGTTTTGACTTTCCTGTATGCTGAGTCTGTACTTCCGACAATCATATCTTTTTCGATGTCTTCACATTTTTCCTGCAGCCATTTCGTCTTAGCTTCCCTGCAATTCCTATTTATTTCCGTCCTCAGCGACTTGTATTTCTGTATTCCTGATTTTCCCGGAACACTTCCTCCTTTCATCAATCAACTGAAGTATTTCTTCTGTTACCCATGGTTTCTTCGCAGCTACCTTCTTTGTACCTATGTTTTCCGTCCCAACTTCTGTGATGGCCCTTTTTAGAGATGTCAGTTCCTCTTCAACTGTACTGCCTACTGCGCTATTCCTTATTTCTGTATCTATAGCGTTAGAGAACTTCAAACGTATGTCGTCATTCCTTAGTACTTCCGTATCCTACTTCTTTGCGTATTGATTCTTCCTGACTAATGTCTTGAACTTCAGCCTACTCTTCATCACTACTATATTGTGATCTGAGTCTATATCTGCTCCTGGGTACGCCTTACAGTCCAGTATCTGATTTCGCAATCTCTGTCTGACCATGATGACATGTAATTGAAATCTTCCCGTATCTCCCGGCCTTTTCCAAAAATACCTCCTCCTCTTGTGATTCTTGAACAGGGTATTCGTTATTACTAGCTGAAATTTGTTACAGAACTCAATTAGTCTTTCTCCTCTTTCATTCCTTGTCCCAAGCCCATATTCTCCTGTAATCTTTTCTTCTACTCCTTCCCCTACAACTGCATTCCAGTCGCCAATGACTATTAGATTTTCATCCCCCTTTACATACTGCATTACCCTTTCAATATCCTCATACACTTTCTCCATCTGTTGATCTTCAGCTTGCGACGTCGACATGTATACCTGAACTATCGTAGTCGGTGTTGGTCTGCTGTCGATTGTGATTAGAACAACCCGGTGACTGAACTGTTCACAGTAACACACCCTCTGCCCTACCTTCCTATTCATAACGAATCCTACACCTGTTATACCATTTTCTGTTGCTGTTGATATTACCCGATACTCATCTGACCAGAAATCCTTGTCTTCCTTCCACTTCACTTCACTGACCCCTACTATATCTAGATTGAGCCTTTGCATTTCCCTTTTCAGATTTTCTATTTCCCCTACCACGTTCAAGCTACTGACATTCCACGCCCCGACTCGTAGAACGTTATCCTTTCGTTGATTATTCAATCTTTTTCTCATGGTAACCTCCCCCTTGGCAGGCCCCTCCCGGAGATCCGAATGGGGGACTATCCCGGAATCTTTTGCCAATGGAGAGATCATCATGACACTTCTTCAATTACAGGCCACATGTCCTGTCGATACACGTTACGTGTCTTTAAAGCAGTGGTTTCCATTGCCTTCTGCATCCTCATGTCGTTGATCATTGCTGATTCTTCCGCCTTTGGGGTCAATTTCCCACCCCTAGGACAAGAGAGCGCCCTGAACCTCTATTCGCTCCTCCTCCCTCTTTGACAAGGCCGTTGGCAGAATGAGGCTGACTTCTTATGCCGGAAGTCTGCGGCCGCCAATGCTGATTATTTATCAAAATTTAGGCAGTCGCGTGGATCGAACCCAGGACCGAAGACGTTTTGATTATGAATCAAAGACGCTACCCCTAGACCACGGGTGAAGGTCGGCTACATAATAAGAAATAAAAATAACATATCTTAGGAGTCCGTTACAAAATAATACAAACCTTTGGCACAACTATATTCATGCCACATGATTTCGCAATCATATGGCGACGATGTCTACGAGGAGCGTTCAAAAAGTAGAGCAACACACTTTTTCTCGACCAGTTTCGGTTTTCTGTGGAATATCGTGTAATATTCCCGCAGCTGTAGCTTCATGAAGTTCCGATAGATGGCGGTGCTATACGTAACCTTCAAAACGGCGTCTTCAAAGCGACGCAGTCATTGAACTTCTTTTGGCGGAACACCATACCTTCGCAGATATTCACAGTCGCTTGTAGAATGAGTACGGAGACCTGGCAATGAACAAAAGCATGGTGTGTTGTTGGGCGAGATATCTGCCAACAAGGTCGCGTCAACCTGCTACGCCAGCCTCTGGTGGCCGAGCGGTTCTAGGCGCGTCAGTCTGGAACCGCGCGACCGCTACCATCGCAGGTTCGAATCCTGCCTCGGGCATAGATGTGTGTGATGTCCTTAGGTTAGTTAGGTTTAAGTAGTTCTAAGTTCTAGGGGACTGATGACCTGAGATGTTAAGTCCCATAGTGCTCAGAGCCATTTGAACCATTTGAACCAACCTGCTACGCCCACGTGCCGGCCGACCGCACACAGCTGTGACTTCTGCAGTGTTGCAACTTGCGGACACTCATTCGAGGTGATCGACGGATCACAGTCAAACACCTCGCTGCTCAACTAGACGTCTCTGTTGAAAGCCCTTACACACTCGTCTACTAGGGAGGAACTCAAAGATCTATGCCCGCTGGGTTTCGTCGTCGCCAAACACAAGACCATAAAGAGCAACGAAGGACATCTGAGCGTGAATCCTTGCTCGCTACGATCCTGTCAGTGACAGTTTTTTGCCGAACATCATCACAGACGATGAAACATGGGTTCATTACTTCGAACCGGACATAAAACGGCAGTCAATTATGTGGCGCCACACCACCTTTCCTCTGAAGAAAAAGTTCCAACCCTCAGCTGGTAAAGTCATGCCGACGGTCTTCAGGGACGATGAAAGTCTTATTCTGTTTGATGCCACAGCTCATTGCGCAACGATCAACTCTCGAGTGTTTTGTGCTACCCGCCGCAAAAATGAAAATGAACTTCTCCATGACAATGCAAGGCCTCCAAGTCTCCGAACACGATTGGGACTCACAACACTTCATTGGACTGTTCTTCCTCATGAGCGTACAGCCAGAATCTCTCACCTTCCGACTTCCATCTTTTTGGTACAATCAAGGATGAACTCCACGGGTAGTAGTACGTGGATAGTGGGAAAGTTATTCATGCACCAAGACGTTTGCTACGACGGCCCTCCCAGTAAGGTGGCGTAAGGCCGTCGCCCTGAATGGAGAGTACGTTGAAAAAATAGCGTTTTGTAACCAAACGACTGGGGAATAATATGGTGTACTGGAATCCTGAGTAATACCAAGCCGCTTTCAGAAAAAAATGTTTTGCATTACTAATTGATGGATCCTCGTAAATAACTTTGCAGTCTCTTGGGAGTCTTTGATTTTGTAAGTAGCGCTGTTATTAATGTTGGCCGACTCTCTGAAACTCGGCGTAGCTGTACATGAACAGCGACTGATACATCGTAAGGTAGTCCTGAGAGTGCTGTCGGATTTAATTGCATGCACAGAAGTGGATATTCTGATCTAACGAAGTGAAGCGAAAGCAGCAAGAGGTCCATTTTTATGAGCACCATCTGGAGGCTGCTACATGGAGCAGAGAGAATCGAGGTGATTTGTTGTGCCTGTGTGGTCGCGGTCTCTCGCGGTATATTTGTGCACCTCTCGCTTGGTACATAACATTAACAGTAAAGTTCGTTTCAGTCAAGTGCTGGCATGACTTCATTAGTGGCTACATCGGAATCAACTGACTAGTCGTGATCAACGGCTCATACATGCTACTTAGTCGTCAGCTTCGTCAGACACTTCGTAAATGGCTGATCGGAGCCTCATGGAACTATTAATTCCTAGCTTGGTCGGAGGCAGCCACCTGCCAAGAAGTACAGTATCTCATCAAAAGTATCCGGAGACCATTATGTAACGCAGAACTGACCACAATGTGTCACGAGAGGCGGATCTGGCAGTATTGTCAGCGGTCCCCAGGATGACACACTACTTAATATAACTTCAACTAACTTGAACTAACGACAACACACACACCCATGCGCGAGGAAGGACTCGAACCTCCGACGGGGACAGCCGCGCGAATCGTGGCAAGGCGCCCCAGACCGCACGGCTACACTGCACGAAGCGTTGGCGCAGCGGGACAGTTGCCGGTCACTGGTAGATAATCTTTCCGGCGACAACGCCCTTTTGTATACGGAAGCTGTAAAACCACAAAGTGCTTATGATGGTCTGCAACGTAACTAAATGTTGTGTAATGCTAAAAAATAGGCTTCGTGCATTTCTGTTGGGCTTATAAGATGAGATACGGAGAGTTAATTCAATTGTCATGTCTGATGCCACTTCCGTATTAGGGGAAAAAGTTTTGCACCAACTCGGTTCCTGAACCTGTACAGAAAATTGGAATATTTTTTGTTTTTTTTGGGGGGGGGGGGGAGAGGGAGGGTCATCGGTCTTCTGACTGCTTTGATGCGGCCTACCACGAATTAATCTCGTGTGGTAACCTCTTCATCTCAGAGTAGCACTTGCAAGTTACTGCCTCTATTATTTGCTGTATGTATTCCAACTTCTATCTTCCTCTACAGTTTTTGCCTTCTACAGCTCCCTCTAGTACCATGGAAGTCATTCCCTTATGTCTTAACAGATGTCCTATCATTCTGTCCCTGTTCCTCATCAGTGTTTTCCAAATATCCCTTTCCTCTCTGATTCTGCAAAGAACCTCCTTATTCCCTACCTTAACAGTCCACCACCTTTTCAACATTCGTCTGTAGCACCACATCTCAAATGCTTCGATTCTCTTCTGTTCCGGTTTTTCCACAGTCCAGGTTTCACTACCATACAATGCTGTACTCCAGACGTATTCTCAGAATTTTCCTCCTCACATTAAGGCCGATATTTGATATTAGTATACTTCTCTTGGCCAGGAATGCCCTTGTTGCCATTACTAGTCTGCTTTTGACGTCCTCCTTATCCTAGCAGGACAGAGCGGATTAGGTTGTGGAAAGGGGCCAAAATGAGTTCCTGCTAGTAGCACGCAACATAACTTTTTTTATCAAAACACAATATTACAAGAAGGATGCAAAAAACTCAAAACTTTAATCTACCTCCGTTGATTAGCTTTAGATCGGCTGAAGGCCACATGCAAAATCCAAGACACATGGATTAAGCAAACTTGAAATACAAGGTTCTTCTGGAGGTTTCACCCAAGAATATTTTCTAAATCTTCAATCTAATCGGCTGAAGGCCCTAGCAGTTTAATTTTAATGGAACTAGGCTGGATAAGAGGAGTTTCAATGAAAAGGTAGAAGGCCTTATCTTAAAACATTTCATTCAAATTGGGCAGAAGGCTCCATTCAAAAGCTTAACAATCTTACTCCTTGAAGGCAAGAGAAGAAGATTAATTTAAGAGATATTACAACTCAGCTGAAGGCCACTCACCAACGAATAATTTAACGGCTTAAGCCCTAGGAAGAAGAGTTTATATTTTAAAGGGCACAAGGCAGTATCTTAAAACATTTCATATAAAATAAAGAATGACAATCTTACGCTTTAAGGACAAGACAAGGACCTTAAGATGTATTAATACTCGGCTGAAGACCACATATCAACAAGATATGTTTAACGGCTCAAGACCTAGAAAGAGTTTCAATCCAAAAGGCAGAAGGCCTTATCCTATAACCGCTCCAATAAAATTCGGCTGAAGAACATTAATTTAAGAGATATTGATACTCGGCTGAAAGCCACACATGAACCAAATAACTAAAATCGAAACAGGGAAATTACTACATAACACAAGGAATGGCGCTCAGAAGTTTCCAAGAGTAGGCCTGGGATTGTAACACTAACGCCAGTTTAGGTGAGACAGGCAGCCTGTCCAACACCCTCTTAATCTGGAGGCAACCCAACCGACAGACAGCCGACCGATCAATCAACCAAATCAATTCCGCTCCAAGCAACCAGCAAAACGACCACAGGATTTCAATACACGACACACAGAATATTGGCGCCCACAACGACCAACAACACCTCAGCTGTCGTACTACACGCCGCGCTGGACAGAAACAACACGACGAGGAAAATACACTGCCTAAAATTACGACGACTACCAGGGCAGGTAAACGGAACGTCAACGGCCACAAGGCAGAAGATACCACTGGTGAACTTCCATAATAGGGAATAAATTAAGTTAAATTTCACAAGAAGACGGCTGGAATCTTAGCCGACTTAAATACACACACGTTGTCGCTCGCGAGAATGTCCCAAAAGCGACAACCAGGATCAAACGAAGAAATGTAAACAGTTGAGGCTCGATAGTAAGTTAAGTGAGGGCTCAACTTTCATGTCCAAGTTCGGTGGGCAACGAACTTCGTAGCACTCGCAAGCAGCACCTCACACTCCAACCGCATGTGCAAGCCGCCAGCGGCTCCAGCCCAACTCCTCGCTACGGGGGCTTGCTTGTTGCTCCACGCCAACCGACCGACTAGACTGCTGGTCCATCCGCGACTGCTGCTCCGTCGCGACTGCACTGTTGGTGCGTCTCCCACTCACTCACCACCCGACACACGACGATCCGGTTACTCCAGAGATGGCACAACAGTGCGCTTATCGATACGCGCTGTGGCGGCCGCTGTGGCCGAGCGGTTCTAGCCACTTCAGTTTGGAACCGCGCGACCGCAATGGTAGCAGGTTCGAATCCTGCCTCGGGCATGTATGTGTGTGATTAGGTTAGTTAGGTTAGTTAGGTTTAAGTAGTTCTAAGTTCTAGGGGACTGATGACCTCAGATGTGAAGTTCCATAGTACTCAGAGTCTTTTGAACCATCTTTTTTATACGCGCTGCTGCTGCCACTCACGGGCAGGTAAGGCAGGAAGTTAGCGACGCCAGTAAATGGAATAAGAAAACGAGGCGGCACTACCTTAATAGAAGATGACAAACAATTAATGGGATGAACACAAGCCTTGCACGGCTCAATATCTAGATTGAGCCTTTGCATTTCCCTTTTCAGATTTTCTAGTTTCCCTACCACGTTCAAGCTTCTGACACTCCCCGCCCCATCTCGTAGAATGTTATTCAATCTTTTTTTCATGGTAACCTCCGCCTTGTCAGTCCAAGATGAACATCAACATCATTTCCGCCCTTTTTATTGCTCATGAAAACCACACATTGCATATTGTACCACCATACAGCGAGATCTTCTGGTGGCCAGATTGCTGTACACACCGGTACCTCTAATACCCAGTAGCACGTCCTCCTCCATGCCTGTATTCGCCGTGGCATACTATCCACAAGCCCATCAAGGCACTATTGCTCCAGATTGTCCCACTCCTCAACGGCGATTCGGCGTGGATCCCTCAGAGCGGTTGGCACGTCACGTCGTCCGTAAACAGCTCTTTCCAATCTATCCCAGGCATGTTCGACAGGATACATGACTGGAGAACATGCTGGCCACTCTGGTCGAGAGATGTCTTTATCCTGAAGGAAGTAAATCATAAGACGTGCACGATGAGGGTGCGAATTGTCGTCCATGAAGACGAAAGCTTCGCCAATATGCTGCCAATATGGCTGCACTATCGTTCGGAGGACGGCATCCAGGTATCGTACAGCCATTGCGGCGCCTTTCATGACCACCAGCGGCGTACGTCGGCTACACATAATGCCATCCCAAAAACAGCACTGGACGGTGTGTTTAAGGCGTTCAGCCTGACCAGATTTGCCTCCAAGCACGTCTCTCACGATTGTCTGGTTCAAGGCATATGCGACACTCATTGGTGAAATGATGCCAATCCCGAGCGGTCCATTCGGCATGTGTTGGGCCGATCTGTACCGCACTGCATGTTGTCGTGGTTGCAAAGATGGACCTTGCCATGGACGTCCAGAGTGAAGTTGTGCATCATCCTGCCTACTGTGCACAGTTTGAGTCGTAACAAAACGTCCTGTGGCTGCACGGAAAGCATTATTCATCACTGTGGTATTCCTGTCAGGGTTCCTCTGAGCCATAATCCGTATGTAGATGTCATCCTCTGGAGTAGTAGCCCTTGGGCGGCCTGAGCGAGGCATGTCAACCACAGTTCCTGTCACACCGTATCTCCTCCAAGTCCGAACGACATCGCTTTGGTTCAGTCCGAGACCCCTGGACACTTCGCTTGTTGAGAGCCCTTCCTGGAACAAAGTAACAATGTGGAGGCGATGGAACCGTGGTATTGACCGTCTGGACATGGTTGAACTACAGACAACACGAGCCGTGTGCCTCCTTCCTGGTGGAATGACTGCAACTGATCGGCTGTCGGACCCCTTCCGTCTAATAGGCGCTGCTCATCTTTGGGTGGGTTTAGTGACATCTCTGAACAGTCAGAGGGACTGTGTCTGTGATACAATATCCACAGTCAACGTCTATCTTCAGGAGTTATGGGATCTGGGCTGATGCAAAACTTTTTTTTATGTGTGTACCTCTTGGCCGTGTGGGCATCGTAGTTCTGCAATACTATAGGCGTTTCTGTGCCTAGAATAAGTGATATAATACAAGGCGGGGGAAGGCTACAAACAAGCAGCAAGTTAATGCCCATTAAGGACCAAGGTTAAATGAACAGTAGCCTTGCTAATGCAAGGGACCACATCTATCCACAATTCTGGATTACACATCAGTAAGCCGTTCTCCTATAGGAAAGACAGTTGACACAAGAAAACAGTTGAACAAGAAATAAAAGAATACGCATTCCATAAAGAGATATATGTAGTGAAGCATGATGAAACATCAGAACTGACGTAAGGAGAGATCGTGGTTGGCCGTGAGTAATACGAACTGCGGGCGCAAACAGTGCTGCAACTCTTACCGTATCAGTATCCGTGGATGCGTTGTGCAGGCAGATCGCAGTGCAACCTGTCTACTCAGTTACGGCGACCGAAGCAGGCACGACCAAAACTCTACCTATGTGACTTTACACAAGACTGGTTCCCAAATAATGGAGGCCACTTCATGTTAAATAAGACAGCACTAGTTACCGTTCTAATTTTTATCCGACATCTTTGTAAACCTGCGTACTACTCATATCCAACCGAATGGCGGCCACAGAGCGTCTCTCCATTATTTCCTGGACAAGAAATCCCAGCGCGGTGCCTATTCTTGGAAACAGTAGTTCCTATGGGGCACCTTATTGGGCAACTTCGATCGGTCCTGCGACATTCCGGGCGGAGTGGTGGGAAGACACCCTGGCGCTCAGGTTGGGCAATACTTGGTGACGTCAGAAAGCGACTGATGCCGAGAAAAAATGTCTCGTTCCGCACTGACTTGTTTGGGGTATGAGATCTGAACGCAGTGGTTTAGTTTTTTATCGATGTGCACCATATTGTGGCTTTCTGAAATCAATTTGACTGACTGATATTAGAATAAATCCACCACCACCAACCAGTGGTCCTGTACCTAGGCAGCAGAAGGTTTCTTAAGAACGCCTACGAAAATTGATAATATAAGTTAAATTTGCACAAACCTAAATTTGCACAGACTTATCAGATGACTATATACGGAGATAAAACAAAAGTAATGGCAAGGCGAAGGATTATAAGCAGAGAAAAAATAGTGACAACCAACAAAATAATAGAACACGTAAATTCGTTTTAATAGCTAATTTAGATGTCAACACACTTTATTTTGTGCTAAATCGCACCTGTAAGAGTACATTCTTGTTAAATAAAACCGGAGCAGCTGTTGAATAATGCTTTATTAGCACAATAAAGTACTAATGAAGGATTATTCAAAAGCTGCCGCAGCTTTGCTTAACAAGAACAGATATGGTTAAAAATGTACAGAATATATAATGCTGTAAATTTTTGAATTAAGATGTGTCTTGGTAGAACTGTGGGAAAAAGAGACAAGAGCTAACCTACATTTATATGGTGGTCAAGCCTTCTCTTATGTAGCACAGAGAAAACTGGTTTCCCAGAAGAGGGTTTGAACGAAGAACTGAAAGTCACTTCTTGAACTAAGGCTAACAGAAAGAGTGTGAAGTGAAGCTATAAGACAATAATGCGAAGCGAAGATTTAACAAACAATTTGTGGCAAAAAACAACAATGACACATCATTACTGTTTATCCAGGTTATTGTCATAGGTGCGTACAATTTCTTGGTGATCACAAGTTTTGAACGTTAACATTCATTCTCTAACAAACGTCTGCATTTCAAGTATTTGTTAGAGCATAATTCCACTGATACACTTACATCTTTTTAAGACGGATCTACTTGATAAATGTGATACGACCATAATACGGAAGTGGTACACAGAAGACACTAGAGAATGGAAATTTGAGTTGCTAGCCCTTTTACCACCTAAATTTTTGATTACATAAATGGCAGAAGATATTAGACACATACGTCCACATCAAAAGAATGCCGCCCGTACGACTGCCGTGGCAAGCACCACATTTCTACCAAACTAAAAAACGGAACATAGGACGATCGATGCAGAGAGAGGGACAACAGTTTTGTTAAATTCCTTCAGTTTCGGAACGGGTCAACTCCCTCTCGTTAAAATGGAAGAACACGATGAAGAAGAGGAAGGAGAAGAAGCAAAAGGTCTGTGATTACAAACACTGGATTTGTAATTTAATCTTACGTATGGATCTTTGATTATAAAGACATTGATTATCAAGTAATTAAGAACTCTTCCTTCGTAAGAGACTGTACTACATAGTCAGTGGAGCCTCTCAACGTATGTGTGATACATCACAGAAGAGTCTAAGGTTAACAACTACTGCATCTGATTTCACACTGCTACGTAACAAAAACGTCTGAACAGTAGGAATTATAATACATATATGGTGTGATTGAAGCGAACAGTTCGTACCGAACTGAACTCAGAATAACGGCGAGCTTCAAACGAAAAAGTAGCTTTGGACACATGCCAAAGAAGTGTTTTAGGACCATTACTGTAAACAATACACAGTCGGTATCATAATTAATGAGTTTAACACATACAGTTCAAAGTACACGATACTAGAATCAAAAAGTCCCAGTAAACGTGGGTTCTCAAACGCATACCTTAAGATCTATGAGAACTTCATCTTCGCTACTGTGAAACGCATCTCTTCTACTGGAAGAGTGCCCATAGCTCTTAGGCTATGCACTTTAGCGCCTATGTTTGCTGGACATTTTTTTGTCGTTTCAGTCCATACTACAACCTCCCAAAATACGAAAAGCAAAGATCTCGCAATAGAAGAGATTTGATGAAGAAGTACTTATAGTTCTTAAGGTTTGCATTTTGGCGCCCATGTTTACTGTGGCGTTATTGCTTGTAGGATCGTTTGCTTTCAATTGCATGCGTTTATGCCGTTACTTGTAATACACCCTAGAAACAAATGGCGTAAAAGATAATGTCAAAAGTTCCATGAGACGCGGATGATGCTGTGGTGTACGGAATTGTACTGAGGTTGCATAAATATGGACACAACAAAAACACAACTTATTATCGTATCTAGTGCTGTGTGAAAACCCCCTGCCTTTCAAAACAGCTTCCAGTCGTCTCAGATTGGATGGTTCTCAAGGGAATGTTACGCCATTCTTCTTGCAAAATAGTAGGAAGTTTAGCTAATGACGACGGAGGTTGAAGCGATCACGCACTCTTCTCTCCAAAGCAGCGGCACTAAGGTTAAATAATATTGAGATATAGTGACTGCGATGGCCAGATGAGATGCGACAATTCATCTTCGAGCTCACAAAACCGATGCTGGACCACGCGAGTTGTGTGAACAGGGGCCCTGTCTGCTGGCAACATATCACCACTGATGAACATATAGCACGGGATGGACATGATTAGACAAAATGGTCACATAAGCTTTGGGAGAAACACGACCTTGCAGAGTAACCAACCATAAGCATGATGGAACACGACGACTACCCACCTCATTACCCAATCCCAGCGACGTTTCACTGTTGTGACGAAACTCGGTTGCAATTTGGCAACAGTGTGAAACAAGACTCATCCGAGCAAATGACTTTCTTCCCTGGCTCTATGATTACGGCTTCGGCACTAAATTTTCTTGTTACGGTTATTTGCATCAACAATGAATGGTTTTGGATTTTCTTGTTTTGGTGCTAACGGTGTTTGCGAGTGCGACATTGAGCTCTAGTTATTCAGCGAGTGGTGTTTTTCCTCTTTCCCTGTATGCTGTATAAATCCTCGATTCGGTCCCTCTAGGAACACCATTTTGGCATCCTTTTTTATGGGAGCACCCACCATACGATTACCAACAATTTGTCCATGTTCGCATTCACTTAGCTCCGATATAAGGCAATGACAACTACATAGGAAATTGCTCTGACCACGACGGATACTTGCAACCTAATGAGGATATTGCACAGGTGTCGTTAGTGGTCAAAAACAACAATGCGACCTGCAGGCTTGTCTAGCCTCTGCATTTACGTTCAAGCATGTATTTCTCGTGGTTTTTCCATTTTTCTCCGACCTCTTCAGTAACTATAGCAAACTGTAGTGGACTGCAGGAAGATACGCAGAGGATGAACAGTTCGCCCAAGATTTGTCAGTTGATTGTACTGCATATAAATAGGTGGTACGTCGCGTTATTGTGCGATTACACGATTGCTGAACAATCGGTGCAAGCTGTCACATCCATTAAATGTGTGGTAGTAAGCCTACTGAGCAGTGTACAGTGGAATTGAAGCTTTTATGCTACATCACTGCCACGTTTATTATACTTTTGTCGCTGTGCTTTAGTGCATGGTATAGGAAGATATTTTTACGGGCGGCTAGCAAATAGGTAGGATCACAAGGTAAACTCATATAATGACCCGCCAAATGGTCATATAGCGTACCGTGGATTTGTTAATAATAATCTCAGTATCATTCAATTCATCACGAAATGCTAATTACAAATTTTAATTACTGTCAGTGGTTGTTGATAGAAAGAATGGACTAATCGCAAGTGAACCTTGATAGGACAGGCGCCAGACTGCTAAGATAGCTCACTACTAGTCTATGATCAGTTTCCGTGGAGGTACTACATGAATCTATGTAAAAAATCCGATCTCATGTAAAGATGGAACATTTGTTGAAAAATTGCCTCGTATGAAGTACTTCTGCAATGCTATGTTAATCCAAGGCAGACTACGATCGGTTGTCGAGGTGGCAACACGCGAAGTAGTGTGTAAAGTGCAACTTCAATTAACTGTTAAAGTTGCCTCGGAAAATATATTTCTGCGATATCATATGGATTCTAAGATTGTGTGAAGCATATTTGAGAATTATGCGGTGCTCGGGAGTCAACGATTAATGATCGGGAATCATGTTACAAATATTAGCTATAGACTGGCTCTAGAAATCGCTTTACAATTTTTTCAACTGGATAAATAAAACAAAATTAGGTGTCATGCTAACATTTTACGATTCTCGTCATGATTAAACATGTAAACCTACCCACTTGCCACATTATTATAAACTATTACCGCAAAAGAGTTTGAGCTCACGAGCGACGGAGAAGAAACCAGTTTGGGAAACGTCTACAAGACGCGAGGTTAGCAAATTGGCTACAACTCCTTTAGTAGAAGTTGCATGGGGGCTTAATTAAATATAATGCAAATATTTTTAATTTTAGTCGCTGTCTGTTAGGTTACGCTGTCTCGTAACCGGTTGGCCCTGACTAGTATTAGTACGCAATCTGACTGCATAGAATAACAACAAAGAATGAAAGGAAACTTCCATAAACACAATTAATGAATTAAGTCCCCAGCAACTATAAAAGCTACGAAACAACAACTACGAACAACAAAGCACAAGTGTAACTGTTCTGTGTGTGTAAGTGTGATTCAAGGTACACATCTGGCACGGTTCTTCCTCAATAAGACTAGATATTTTAAATACTATTTACACTGAATTAATTAAATAAAACTGAAATACTATAATTGCACATAGAAACCCGAATTACAGTCTAATACATGAACACAAGCCAGATGCTTTGTTGACTGAACCTGTGACCAAGAGACATTGTTAGTTAGGAAATTTAAAAAAAAAATAAAAAAAATGTTTTTTACCTTCATATATATTGACTAAAAATACACTCTGATCATTACAACATCTCCATTCGAACAACATCTGCTGTCTAGCCCATGAAAACAACTGCACACGACATGGCCTCAAATAGTACAGCTATCAACATCCTCTCAGCAAGCACTAACCACCACAACATGTGAACAAGCACTGCCAGAGGAGGCGGCGGAATAAAACTCTTTGGCGCGATCTCTGCCGCTGTGACTCAGTGTAGCCACCTTTCAAAGTACGGGGCGGAAGCACTAGATTGTCTTCCGTAAATCAAACATAGCGTAACTGTGCATCCCAGTGTACATATTGTGGCAGACGATATTTCGAACTTTCATTCCCCTGTTTGCTGTGATAGTGTTACAGAATGACCACATTAAAATAATCGCAAGAAAGGCAGATTTCGGACTGGGATTAATTGCATGAATTTGCACTCTACCCACGAAAGAAATATTTTAGAACTCTGTCTTTCGACTTTTACTTGAATACTGTTCATCAGTGTGGGAGCCATATGGAATAGGATTGAAAAATAGCGAAGATCTAAGGAAGAGTTGTTCGTTTCGCCACCGGATCGTTTAGAAAACGTCGTGAAAGCTTCAATGAACTGTTCATCCAAATCCAGTAGTTGACGTTATGAGAGAGGCGTTGTGAGTCATGAATTCCGAGCGACTTTTACTTGAATACTGTTGATCAGTGTGGGAGCCATATGGAATAGGATTGAAAAATAGCGAAGATCTAAGGAAGAGTTGTTCGATTCGCCACCGGATCGTTTAGAAAACATCGTGAAAGCTTCAATGAACTGTTCATCCAAATCCAGTAGTTGACGTTATGAGAGAGGCGTTGTGAGTCATGAATTCCGAGCGACTTTTACTTGAATACTGTTCATCAGTGTGGGAGCCATATGGAATAGGATTGAAAAATAGCGAAGATCTAAGGAAGAGTTGTTCGTTTCGCCACCGGATCGTTTAGAAAACGTCGTGAAAGCTTCAATGAACTGTTCATCCAAATCCAGTAGTTGACGTTATGAGAGAGGCGTTGTGAGTCATGAATTCCGAGCGACTTTTACTTGAATACTGTTCATCAGTGTGGGAGCCATATGGGATAGGATTGAAAAATAGCGAAGATCTAAGGAAGAGTTGTTCGTTTCGCCACCGGATCGTTTAGAAAACGTCGTGAAAGCTTCAATGAACTGTTCATCCAAATCCAGTAGTTGACGTTATGAGAGAGGCGTTGTGAGTCATGAATTCCGAGCGACTTTTACTTGAATACTGTTGATCAGTGTGGGAGCCATATGGAATAGGATTGAAAAATAGCGAAGATCTAAGGAAGAGTTGTTCGATTCGCCACCGGATCGTTTAGAAAACATCGTGAAAGCTTCAATGAACTGTTCATCCAAATCCAGTAGTTGACGTTATGAGAGAGGCGTTGTGAGTCATGAATTCCGAGCGACTTTTACTTGAATACTGTTCATCAGTGTGGGAGCCATATGGAATAGGATTGAAAAATAGCGAAGATCTAAGGAAGAGTTGTTCGTTTCGCCACCGGATCGTTTAGAAAACGTCGTGAAAGCTTCAATGAACTGTTCATCCAAATCCAGTAGTTGACGTTATGAGAGAGGCGTTGTGAGTCATGAATTCCGAGCGACTTTTACTTGAATACTGTTCATCAGTGTGGGAGCCATATGGAATAGGATTGAAAAATAGCGAAGATCTAAGGAAGAGTTGTTCGTTTCGCCACCGGATCGTTTAGAAAACATCGTGAAAGCTTCAATGAACTGTTGATCCAAATCCAGTAGTTGACGTTATGAGAGAGGCGTTGTGAGTCATGAATTCCGAGCGACTTTTACTTGAATACTGTTCATCAGTGTGGGAGCCATATGGAATAGGATTGAAAAATAGCGAAGATCTAAGGAAGAGTTGTTCGTTTCGCCACCGGATCGTTTAGAAAACGTCGTGAAAGCTTCAATGAACTGTTCATCCAAATCCAGTAGTTGACGTTATGAGAGAGGCGTTGTGAGTCATGAATTCCGAGCGACTTTTACTTGAATACTGTTCATCAGTGTGGGAGCCATATGGAATAGGATTGAAAAATAGCGAAGATCTAAGGAAGAGTTGTTCGTTTCGCCACCGGATCGTTTAGAAAACGTCGTGAAAGCTTCAATGAACTGTTCATCCAAATCCAGTAGTTGACGTTATGAGAGAGGCGTTGTGAGTCATGAATTCCGATTGCGTATGTCCCTACAAGAGTCTGCAAACATGTTGACTCCTCCTTTGTATATTTCGTGAAGAGATCATGAACGTAAAATGAGAGAGTTCCGAGGTAACACGGAGACTTACCAAATACTTTTCTTCCCGCGGACCATTCGCGACTTGATCTGGAAATTGGGGCAGTAACTTTCTTACCAAAGAAGCCTCCGCCTAACGCGCAAGGTAGCTTGCGAGGTATAGATGTACATGTAACAACAAATCCTACAAAAATGTCCTAAAATCCTTGTAACAACAAATTTTACACCGATCTCAAACCAGCCATACAACAGTTCTTCGAAACAACCTCTACCTGCGTCTATGCATGCACTGACACATAGGATATAGACTACAGCACTCGTCCAGACATCCCGGAACAATACTATAGAAGTTGCACAGTGTGAAACTGAACTCCATCGAAAAACATTTCAGGGATATTTTCCGAGTATTTTGTTGTAATGGATGTACCTAAAACTAGTTAAGCATTTACACCTCCCCCCCCCCCCCCCCCCCCCAGTTTACTCCCACCTTTTACTTTTCTTCTTTGTTGTAGTACTGTGGAAAGACAAAAGTGAACGAGTAGTGAAATTATGAGATTATAGTACGTCTAATACCAAATGATCTATAGCCAATGAACGAATCCTCCTTTTGCTCCAACATAAACTAAGTCTCTGATTTTAAAATACAACCCGACTGATTACCCTGCCATAAACTGTTCTACACATATACAGTGAACCAGCTAAAACAGCGATGCAAATATCTCCATAATGAATAAATACATCGAGGTGCTGCTCTCGCCAAGTTACAGCGGACAATACAGCGAACTCCCTGACGTTTGCAAGAAACTTTCATTGTTTAAATTCGTCGAATTACGGCAACGAGTTTTTTTTTATTTTTTATTTTTTCTTCTAATGAAACTATATACCTTTTCTGTGGCATTTGAAACAAACTTCTAAGAATCTAGTATAACATTTATGCGACTTCATTAAATATTATCAAGACAACATCGCCTTAAACCACTGTCCCAGCTTCAGTAACTGAGGTTCCACAAACGACTGCCCTGTTATAGCAAATGTAAGCAAACGCGTAACTCAGGTATGGTTCTTGGGTTAAACTGTGCACTTGCAGCCCATCAGCCTGTATTCCGCTGTTTATCAATCAGCTAACCTTCTCGTACAGCTATTGAGACTTTGACAATGTACACAACAGCCGAAAAAGTGAATATCGTTTATAGCAAATGTCACCAAACTGTTAGAGCAGCGATACAGTTATATGCTGAAGAGTATTCAGATCTATCCAAAAACTCACTGTCTTGTTTTGTAAACATTATAAAAAAGGGTATAGAAGCTGCAAGTGTGAAGAATAAAACACACCAACGAAAAAGAAGAACAGCTGATGAAAGAAATGAAGCTAACATTTTTACAGCAGTGACACCAATGCAGATGTCATTGAGAGACATTTCCGAAGTACGAAATGGAGCAACGTAAACAGTGTCTGTGAACAGTACATTCCATCACATTTCATTCTCTCTACATTTCGCTACATCTGCAGTTTCGCGGCAGTGACTTCCGAAATTATGATAGTTCTTCTATGTTATTTACGAAAAGTAAAAACTGATATATCTATCCAAAATTCTGTTTAGAAATGAGGCTTCGTTTACGAAACGTGGGCAAGTCAATCTTCGCAACCTGCACTAATCCTCAACCGAAAACCCACGCTGACTCGGAGGTTAATAAAAACAGAGCTCTCCGTCGATCAACGTTTGGTTCGTGTTTTTCAACGTGCTTCACTGGACCCTGTTTTATCAATGGAAGTCTAATTACACTCAAGTATCTCGAGTTGCTGCCGCACACACCCAACAGGATAAAAGACAATCAGAGTGGTAATGACATGTCGGATGTTCCTCTTACGTCACACAAGTAACGACAGACCTTCTCGAGATAACTTTTAAAGAGCATTAGAATGGTAGTTCAGGAAACACAAAATGATCTACAGATTCACCA
Source organism: Schistocerca americana (assembly GCF_021461395.2). Classification (NCBI taxonomy): domain Eukaryota; kingdom Metazoa; phylum Arthropoda; class Insecta; order Orthoptera; family Acrididae; genus Schistocerca; species Schistocerca americana. The sequence continues at coordinate 258,320,887 of NC_060122.1, read as the reverse complement.
AACTTAACACTTATACTTTTTCGTTTGCGAGGAAAATTAAAACAGGAAACCTATCAGGAAACACCGATGACGTCCAAAGACACGAAATTTCTCATAACACGGGTCTGTGCAGCCCTTAACTCCAGATGAAATTCTAAATGCAATATTTTCTGTCCAGAATCATTTTGTAGTATGTAGCAATGCTCAAGGTCAATATTTTGAGCGCTTGGTATAACAGCCGTGACTCTAAATACACGAACCGTACCTGAGTTACGTGCTTCCTTACATCTATTACAGTAGGGCTGACGTCTGTGGAATCTTCTCTCCTGACGGCGGGACAGTGGTTTGTGGCGCTGTTATCTTGATAAAATTGTCCCCATACCATACATATTACGTCGTTTAAGTTTTCCTAGAAGCTACTTTCTAATGCCATAGAAAAATATATGTAGTTCCATGGAAAATATTACCTTCAGAGCCGCGCGGGTTTAGCCGAGCGGTCTTAGGCGCTGCAGTCATTGACTGTGCGGCTACTCCTGGCGGAGGTTCGAGTCCTTCCTCAGACATGGGTGTGTGTGTTTCTCCGTAGGATAATTTAGGTTAAGTAGTGTGTAAGCTTAGGGACTGATGACCTCAGCAGTTAAGTCCCATAAGATTTCACACACATTTTAACATTTTTGAACACCTTCGGTGTCGCAGTTTGGCGACTATAAACGATAATAATTACTTGCGAGCGTCAGGAAATTCGCGGACACAATTACTGCTCTCTCCACTGTCATCGATTTTAAATTCTTGAAAAGTACAATGTTAAGACAGATATTACATTTATGTAAGACATTTTAGATAAATAACATTAGATAAAGAGAAGAAAAACAGAGACGGACATGCAAAGAAAAAGTTCCCTATCAGTTGTAGCCTATGAATATACAATAGCCGAACAATCTAGTGACGTTCCTGGCTGTCGTGGATGCACATGGTCGTCACATGTGTAACCTTGAACATAAACATGGTATGCAGTTAACAAATGTTGTCCTCTTATGTGGAAATTAGTGTTCATTTCAACGGAGTATTAGTTATTTCTCTCCCGTATGTCGTTACAAATGTTTCCACAAAGTTTCATAGTCCTACGATCACTCGTTTCTCATGGAGGCCCTCTCGAGTAGCGAAAGTTTATTTATAACCATCCTGAATATCTCATGAAAAGATCTTGAGAGTGACATTACACAGATTCAATCTCACACAGAGGTTTCTTCCTGGAAGAAGGGAAGAGAGCCAGTGACTGCGCCGGCCGGAGTGGCCGTGCGGTTCTAGGCGCTATAGTCTGGAGCCGAGCGACCGCTACGGTCGCAGGTTCGAATCCTGCCTCGGCCATGGATGTGTGTGATGTCCTTAGGCTAGTTAGGTTTAAGTAGTTCTCAGTTATAGGGGAATGATGACCTCAGATGTTAAGTCCCATAGCGCTCAGAGCTGCTTGACCCACGTGACAGTGTTCAGAGCAAACACGGAGGCTTACCAATCACTTTTCTTCCCGCGGACCGATCGCGACTTGATCTGGAAATGGGGACAGTAACTTTCTTACCAAAGAAGCCTCCGCCTAATGCGACAAAGTGGCTTGCGAGGTACAGATGTACATATAACACAAATTCTTTAAAAATGTTCGAAAATCCTTCAGAGTTGCTTATAAAAACAAATTTTACAACGATCTCAAACCAGACACACAACATTTCTTCGAAATATCCTCTACTTGCGTCTATGCATGCACACACACGTAGGATACAGACTGCAGCACTCGTCCAGACATCCCCGCACGATCCTACAGAAGCTGCACAGTGTGAAACTGAACTCCACAGAATGAAATTTCGTTGAATTTTCAGGGATATTTTCCAAGTATTTTGTTGTAATAGATGTACCTAAACTAGTTAATCATTCACACACACACACACACACACACACACACACACACACACACACACACACAACCCCCACCCTTCTCCCACCTTTTACTTTTCTTCTTTATTGCAGCGCTGTGGAAAGAAAAACGTGAAAAAGTAGTGAAATTATGAGATTATAATACGTCTAATACCAAATGATCTATAGTCAATAAACGAATCTTCTTTTTGCTCCAACATAAACTGTCTGATTTTAAAATACAACTCGACTGATCACCCTGCCATAAAGTGTTCTACATATACACGGTGAACCAGCTAAGACATATCATCTCAGATATCTCCTTAATGAATAAATATATCGAGTTGCGGCTTTCGCCAATATATAGTGAACAATACAGCGAACATCCTGACGTTTGCAAGCAACTTTTATGGTTTAAAGTCGTCGAATTACGACATCGCGTTTTTCTTTTTTCTTTTTTTTCCTCGAATGAAACTATATACCTTTTCGGTGTCATTTGAAACAAACTTCTAAGAGTCTAATATACAGTGACATTTATGGGACTTCATTAAATATTATTAAGATAACAGAGCCTTAAGCCACCGTCCTACAGTCAGTAACTGAGGTTCCACAAACGTCTGCCCTGTTACACTAAAGTCCGCAGCTCGTGGTCGTGCGGTAGCGTTGTCGCTTCCCGCGCCCGGGTTACCGGGTTCGATTCCAGGCGGGGTCAGGGATTTTCTCTGCCTCGTGATGACTGGGTGTTGTGTGATGTCCTTAGGTTAGTTAGGTTTAAGTAGTTCTAAGTTCTAGGGGACTGATGACCGTAGATGTTAAGTCCCATAGTGTTCAGAGCCATTTTTTGTTACACTAAATGTAAGCAAACACGTAACTCCGGTATGGTTCTTGTGTTTACTTGCGCGCTTGTAGCCCATCGGCCTATGATCTGTTATTTTAGCAATCATCTAACTTTCTCGTAAACCTATTGGGACTTTGACAATGTACACAACAGCCGAAATGGCAAATGTCACCGAACTTTTAGAGCAGCGATGCAATTCTGTGCTGAAGAGTAATCAGATCTATCCAAAAACTCACTATCTGTCTTTGTAAACATTATAAAAAAAGTTCTAGAAGCTGCAAGTGTGGAGAATAAAATACGCCAACGAAAAAGAAGAGCAGCTGATGAAAGAAATGAAGCTAACATTTTTTTCTGCAGTAACACACAATGCAGATGTCACTGAGAGGCATTTCCGAAGTACGAAATGGAGCAACGAAAACAGTGTTTGCGAACAGTACATTCCATCTGTTGTGTACATAGTTCCGCGTAGTCAGCGCGTGCACAACTTTCCCAATAGAGCGCGCCCCGCTAAGCACAACAGCGCAGGCGCAGCGCTCGTCCGTCTCCGCACTACGAGATGGCGTTGTCTTAGAGACGGCCCAAATTCTGCTTCCGCCGAACCGCGTATTAATATGTAACGCAGCCAATGAGATTGCTGCTAAGTAGAACCTTTTCTCCTCGCGGATCACACTCGCGCAGTGATACTTGAACGCGCGAGGTATTATAAAGAGTGTACAGACCTCCGACTAGTTAGTCTGCATTTGTCTGCACCAGTCTGCATTTGTCTGTACCAGTCTATAGTCAAGTTTCAGTCTGCGTCAAATAAGATTACCATATTCCTGTACATAGCCATGAAGATAAACGAATAAACCCTTTGTCAAGTATCAGAGATATGTGAGAACAAGATTAATGTACCAAGACCAAGGGAACTTCCGATTGTCAATTGTAAACAGCATCCAGAATCAAGTTAAGTAATTTCTATGCTTGTTATTATTTTAATAAATGTGTATGAAAATTAATCAAGTTCTGTTTAAAGTTGGTCACCGTCAATCTGCTTGATATAACTGCCGTGACTCTAAATACACGAACAGTACCTGAGTTACGTACTTCAGTGGTTTGCGGCGCTGTTATCTTGATACAATTGTCCACGTCGCATACAAGTTACGTCGTTAAAGTTCTCCTAGAATCTTCTTTCAAATGGCACAGAAAAATATATGTGTTCAATGGGGAAAACCCACCTTCAGAGTCGCAGTTCGGCGACTATGAACGATAATAGTTACATGCGAGCGTCAGGAAATTCGCCGACACAGTTACACCTCTCTTCACCGACATCGATTTTAAATTCTTGAAAATGAATCATATACGAAACTACATTATTAAGATAGCTAGTACATGTATGTAAGACATTTTAGATAAATAACATTAGATAAAGAGAAGAAAAAAGGAGACAAACATGTAAAGAAAAATTCCGTATCACTTGTAGCCTATGAATATACAGTAGCCGAACAATCACTAGAAGCAGACACCTGTATTAAAGGTTCATGGCACATTTCATAATTAATCCATTTGTCTTTCAGGTACTCGAACCCCAAGGACCAAGGACATGCAGACTCAGCGTCAAACGTTACTGTAATATGCTTCGTCACATTGCTGGAGAGGTCATTCGGTTACTCCAACACATCTGGAGAGAACCGAGTCATTGGCTGATCGTTCCAAATTGCTTGGCCTTGAAGATCATTAGATTTGAACCCGTGTGATTTCTGACTTGGGATTACCTGAAGGATAGAGTTTATCAACGGGACACTAATACACCTTGGAGATTAAAGATGAGCAGAGCGAGAAAAGGAGCCAGCATCCCACCTTAGATGCCTGAGCTTTTTCAGGCAGCAGAAGAACAATCTCTAGCGCGGTTCCTGGCTGTCGTGGATGCAAATGGTCGTCGCACTGAGCAACGTTTGTAACCTAGAACGCCGGGCTGGGTGGCCGAGCGGTTCTAGGCGCTACAGTCTGCAACCGCGTGACCGCTACGCTCGCAGGTTCGAATCCTGCCTCAGGCATGGATTTGTGTGATGTCCTTAGGTAGTTAGGTTTAACTAGTTCTAAGTTCTAGGGGACTGATGACCTCAGAAGTTAAGACCCCTAGTGCTGAGAGTCATTTGAACCATAACCTAGAACGTAAACATGGTATGCAGTTAACAAGTGTTGTCCTCTTATGTGGAAATTAGTGTTCCCTTCAATGGAGTGTTAGTTATTTCTCTCTCATATATCGTTACAAATGTTTCTACAAAGTTTCATAATCCTACCATCACTCGTTTTTTATGGTGACCCTCTCAAGTAGCAAAACATTACTTATAACCATTCTGTATATCTCGTGAAAAGATCTTGAGAGTGAAATTACACAGATTCAATCTCACACAGGGGATTTTTCCTGGAAGAAGGGAAGAGAGGCACTGACTGCCATGCACATTGAATGCTACGCAAGACACTACTACAAGGTGTCATACGGAGTACAAATGAAGATGTAGATGTGGGTGGAGAAGAGCTGCAAGAGGCTATTCCATGCAAATTATGTAGTACTACGCACTTAACACATGAACATGAAGTCACCTGGAATGATATCTCAGCATCTTTTCTGTCAATTGTGGAGGTGTAGCACGTATACAGGATAATTCAGCAGTTTCTACCACTGGATTTTATGCAACCCGCAACTCCTTCAAATACCACATACATGATTTTCACTTTTTCTCGCTCGCTGCCCACGAACTGTTCGACCGACAGAAGAAATGAACAGGACCTTTTGTAAGAAATTTAATGTAGATAAATTTTGTACTGGGATTTTATTTCGTTAGACACAGTACTTTTAGAATTATTGAAGAAAATGGACAAAAGTGACCTTCACACGCATTTTTCTTGAATAACTCGGAAACCGTGGGCTCCAGCGAAAAGGTATCCCAGTACAGAATTTACTTACAGTAAATCTCCTACAAAAAAAGTCCTTTTCCTGTCTATGCGCAGTGAGTGAGAAAGTATGGTAATCTTACGCGTTGTGGGCTGAAAAAACCCAGCGGTATGGTGAGCTTAATCACCTTGTATCTACACTACTGGCCATTAAAATTGCTACTCCAAGAAGAAATGCAGATGATAAATGGGTATTCATTGGACAAATATATTATACTAGAACCGACATGTCATTACATTTTCACGCAATTTGGCTGCACAGATCCTGAGAAATCAGTACCCAGAACAACCACCTCTGGCCGTAATAACGGCCTTGATATGCCTGGACATTGAGTCAAACAGAGCTTGGATGGCATGTACAGGTACAGTTGCCCATGCAGCTTCAACACGATACTACAGTTCATCAAGAGTAGTGACTGGCGTATTGTGACGAACCAGTTGCTCGGCCACCATTGACCAGACGTTTTCAGTTGGTGAAAGATCTGGAGAATGTGCTGGCCAGGGCAGCAGTCCAACATTTTCTGTATCCAAAAAGGCCCGTACAGGAACTGCAACATGCGGTCGTGCATTATCCTGGTGAAATGTAGGGTTTAGCAGGGATCGAATGAAGGGTAGAGCCACGGGTCGTAACATATCTGAAATGTAACGTCCACTGTTCAAAGTGCCGTCAATCCGAACAAGAGGTGACCGAGACGTGTAACCAATGGCACCCCATACCGTCACGCCGGGTGATACGCCAGTATGGCGACGACGAATACACGCTTCCAAAGTGCGTTCACCGTGATGTCGCCAGACAGTGATGCGACCATCATGATGCTGTAAACAGAACCTGGATTCATCTGAAAAAATGACATTTGGCCATTCATGCGCCCAGGTTCGTCGTTGAGTACACCATCGCAGGCATATCTGAAATGTAACGTCCACTGTTCAAAGTGCCGTCAATGCGAACAAGAGGTGACCGAGACGTGTAACCAATGGCACCCCATATCGTCACGCCGGGTGATACGCCAGTATGGCGACGACGAATACACGCTTCCAAAGTGCGTTCACCGCGATGTCGCCAGACAGTGATGCGACCATCATGATGCTGTAAACAGAACCTGGATTCATCCGAAAAAATGACATTTTGCCATTCATGCGCCCAGGTTCGTCGTTGAGTACACCATCGCAGGCGCTCCTCTCTGTGATGCAGCGTCAAGGGTAATCGCAGCCATGGTCTCCGAGCTGATAGTCCATGCTGCTGCAAACGTTGTTGAACTGTTCATGCAGATGGTTGTTGTCTTGCAAACGTCCCCATCTGTTGACTCAGGGATCGAGAGGTGGCTGCACGATCCGTTACATCCATGCGCATAAGATGGCTGTCATCTCGACTGCTAGTGATACGAGGCCGTTGGGTTCCAGCACGGCGTTCCGTATTGCCCTCCTGAACCCACCGATTCCATATTTTGCTAACAGTCATTGGATCTCGACCAACGCGAGCAGCAATGTCGCGATACGATAAACTGCAATCGCGATAGGCCACAATCCGACCTTTATCAAAGTCGGAAACATGATGGTACGCATTTCTCCTTCTTACACGAGGCATCACAACAACGTTTCACCAGGCAACGCCGGTCAACTGCTGTTTGTGTATGGGAAATCGGTTGGAAACTTTCCTCGTGCCAGCACGTTGTAGGTGTCGCCACCGGCGCCAACCTTGTGTGAATGCTCTGAAAAGCTAATCATTTGCGTATCATAGCACCTTGTTCCTGTCGGCTAAATTTCGCGTCTGTAGTACGTCATCTCCGTGGTGTAGCAATTTTAATGGGCAGTAGTGTATTATTTGTCTTGGTGCATGTGGGTTAGCATTCTGATAGTCTTGAATTTTTCTGTTACGTGCTCTGCCACGTGAAATGCAGCTGCTTTGAACTGTGCAGGTCGTGAAACGAGAATGCGTTACCTACATATAATATGCTTCACTATTTAAAAGTTGGAACTATTCTTTTTTATTTATTTTTTAACCGCTGAGGGCCATGTTATTAGGAGTCGCTTCCTCTTCTACCCTGTACCAGTACTGAGAGAACACGTAAGACCGAAAATCTCTATAGGAAGTTCAGCGAAGACGACATCGGCAGAAAGCGAAGTACGCAAAGCAGAAGAGTGGCCGGCTCACCGCCTATGAGCCGTTGCGCGGCCGTTGGCTGGCCGGAAACTGCGAACACTGGGACAAGGTCGGCGGCTCGGCCGGAGGCCGCTATCAGATAAACAGAATAAAGTCGGAGAAAAAAACGCGGGCATCGGAGGCCGGCAGCCGGATTTCCCCCTAGATACCGTGCCCCATGTATATTTTTCTGATAAATCGTCCGCCCAATAATGGAAATATTGGAAAAATTCGGGGGCTGGCCGGCCCATAGGAACTTTACGCCGCGAATCGCATCGCGGGACTGCGCCGTTCGGGAAATGACAAATGTTTTCCAATAACACGTTGGTGCCACAGGTTTATGTTTCCAGCTATCAGATCGGAAACTTGGGCGCGGCTCTTGTTTTCATTACTTCGCCGCTGCTCTGCCGTTTACTGCCGCGGAAGCCGTTCCTGTCGTCTCCCACTCCCCTCCACCCCCTCTCTCTATCCCAATACCTTCCGGATTACTGGCCAGGTGGATTGAGTGTTCTCCTGCGAGGCATGATTGCACGGTTAAAGCATTCCTTGTGGAGCCTATAAAGTCTTATCGCCAGTTTCTCTTACTTATTTCCACTCGGTACTTGATTTATTTGTTTCCACAGAACAAACAGCGTGACGGTGAATGTGCACGAAACCGATGCAACTCTCCCAAACTCTACGAAGCGCAACAGCTGGACGCGCCATCAACACGGAAAATGGACAGATAATTTCTGGCCCGATACTGAGCTGGCATGTGTCAATGGCATCTCCAAAACCACACTTTTTGCTGACGCATCTGCGCAGGTCGTTCCATAAACGTTCCCTTGTATTCGTGTCTACCGTAGCGTCCGATCGGTACCGTTTCTGGGGCCGATGAATGTTAATCGAAGACTGGGACAACATGCTGTGATCCTGTGTCACCAGTCGCCCGAAATGTCGGCGACTTCCTACAACCGCTAAATAGTTATGGAAACACTTAGAAGATGCGGACGACGTTGATTGGCTGGAGTGTCCCTTGATGAATATTGTTCGAAATTTAAATGTGGTCACAGAATCATCTTTAAGGGACTTACAACTAGTTAGAAAAATAAACAATACTGAGCCGTGGAAAAATTGTTGTTTTGAAGAGCGCGCCGCAGCGCGTATTGTGAAGCAGTCGCCCTCCGTTTCTGGTGGTGGCGCCGCTGTGGCAATCGCAGCTTTGGTGTCTCCCTCTGGTGGGAAAGGGGAAAGGTAGCCTTTTCACGTGCAATTAAGGGGCGCTATGAGCTCGCCAGTCAGTGAGTCTGGGGCCAGTCTCTCGTCCCCAGCTTGCTAGTCTGTCTCTGGTCCGCATTTGTTAGGCAGTTAGTGTCTGTCTGTCGTTCGGAGTGCTAGTATGTCTGTAGTTTGAATCAGCTTTAAAGCCGGAAAAATGAGAGCCTTTCCACTCCGCCAGTAAGAGAACTCAGCGAGAGGTCGCCCGGTCGGCGCTTAGTTCCTGCATCTGAGTCTGAGCGTTAGGCCGCCAGTCTGCTCGAGTTTGCTCAGACAATGGTCATTGGCGGTTGGATCGATCGGTTGGTCGGTCGCGCACTGAGACACAAGATGACTTGTCCGTCTTGAGCGTCGGCGCATGTGAGGTCGCCACGTGAGTCCAGTGGGCCGCGGCATGTAGTGAGGGGTAGTGACTTCGCGGTCGACACGAGAGCAACAGGAGTCAACCCACGACATCAGTCTGGCCGGTGCGAGTTGCGGCGCCGTGAGTCGGGAGAGCGGCAAGCCTTCCTGCGTCCGTTGAAGCGGCTGGCAGCGGACGGTTCGGGGAGCGATTTGGGGGTGCTGCGCCACGTCTTCTCGAGAAATCGCAGTTTATTAGAAGTTAAGTGACTGGTGATATCTTGTTTGAGTTACTCTTGTTAAATTCTACTTGTTTTCTTGGTCAGTCTCTCGTCCCCAGCTTGCTCGTCCGTCTCTCGTCCGCATTTGTTAGGCAGTTAGTGTCTGTCGTGTCTGTCTCTCGTTCGTAGCTGCCTCTGTCATGTTTGCCGGATTTGGTGTGTTAACGAATTTATTGCTTCGAATGTAACGGCCTAATTACTGAAATATGTTTTGATCTTGCCTATCATGTTGAGAGGCGGTATCTGTGTACTGTAGAGCATCTTAACTTGTTTGGGCAACGTGGCAGAATATTATATAAGATTGCATTTTATGTGCTTTCATTTAAATGATCATTTTAGTATACAAAGTTGCCACCCTTTCACCGTAAGACTTTTCTTAGAAGTTAAAATCAAGTTGCACCTTCGGTGGCAAAGTTAGTATTTTAATATTTCCCTCCTACAGGGATGTATAGTTACTGTGCTTGTGTAAATTGTTAAAACTTTTAGTTTAAAGTAATCTGGTGTGTTGCAGATTTGCACCAGTGTAGCCTTTCAGAGGCTGTTGTGAGCGGTCGTAACTACGGCCGTGTCAAAAGGGAGCGGCAAGTTTCTCTGCCCGAAAGCTCATACAGTCAAAACTTGTTTCTTTCTGCCTCTGAATAAGTTGTAACTTGATATTTAGAGGGTGCTTTCTGATTATAATTTTAAATCTGCTTCTTTTAAAAAATGTTTTTAGGCACTATTAAAGTGAATAAAATTCCCATTTGTTAAAAGGAATTTGGTTATGATTTCATCAGCTACTCCCTGGCAGCTACTTCCATGCTTACATAGTGTGATTAAATGTGTTAATGTTCTTGATCAATCGCTAGTAAATAAAATAAATTCTTAAGAATATTCTTTGATAATAAATCACGGTTGAAATACCTTGTTGGAAAGATATATTAGTGCGTCTCATACCAAAAGAGAGCCTTACTATAAAAAACAGACAAGGCAGATTAGTGGGAGGGAGCCGGTGTCTTCTTCAATGATATCAGCGAGAGAGAGCTTTGTTAACAGAAAGCAATCAGAGACGTGAAGGGCCGTCAAACGAAGCAGGTGTGTCAGCATGGAGGGAGAAAATGGATTGAGACTCTACTGCTCAACACCCACAGTTATTAGTAAGAGAATATTTTTATTTGTGTTTGTGCAGCAAAAGGACTGGTTGTCAAGCCCAGGGACAACTTACCATCTAATATAAAGTAAGGAATTCGGCCGATGAGTATGACATTCGTTACACAGAGGGTGGAAATTCGCTTTACAAACTTCTAGGTGTTGTAGAGTGGAGTGAGTAGATAGTGTTTCGAACTGGAACCCGTGTCTGAAAACGTTCCATTTCTGTGCTGCAACTGTTTGAAATCGTGTTGGCATCGCGACCACTTTTACAAGCAACTGATTAAGCGTGACACCATACATCCTTTGTTTTATAATTCCAGTCACTAATAACCAAAGAAATATCTCGTGTACTCTTTCATCGGCTCTCTCTTCAACGTGATGCAGAATGGCCTCTTCGAGATCGGGTGTACGGCGTATCCTTGGAGCACCACGGTCACTCCTGCTGGTGCAAAGATGCGCTTTTTCGAAGACGTAGAGTAATTGTGGTGAAACGGGTACCGATGGACTCGGATGTTGTGGAGAACGATCTTGATAAAGGCGACGAGCAGCTCTTCCAATACCGTGAGCTTCGCCTTTCAGAAGGATCGTGTCGGTGTATTCTGCGAACGTGTACTCCGGCGTGTTGCTCTCTCACAGACACATGAATGAGGCCCGAACCAGGTCAGAGAGGTAGGACTGACATCAACCGGTCTGGCATAACCACCTCACACCGTGACTGCTCTGTTACATACCTACCTAGAAAACGTGTTAGTAGTACGGAAATGGTACTTTCCCGTACATCGTTTCCTATTCAAAATATTTTTTATTCACTCCTCTCTACAAGTCCTACAAGTTTGTAACTGGAATTTCCGAATACCCTGTATTGATGTAGCGTATACTTAACGAACAACGAGTCCGTCTATAGGACATTAAGCAGTACGCCATTAACTTTCATTTACCTCAATAATGATAAGTCTAGCTGGGCTTCATTACATGATAGCAAGTGATTTGCTGGGAGCCCATAAACAAAATAGAGGTATTAGTAATGGCGGAAAATTACTATTTAAAGAACAAATTCCTGACAAACAGCTTGTAGCTTTGGTGTAGTACTAACTAAACAACCAACTTACACAGTCAGACATCACATTGCATACAATCTTGTGATTGGTACAGGTATTACTTCTGTGACCCTTTTGGGAGAACTGTTAAACAAATTATATCTTAAATTTCAGTTCCAATTGAGTAATGACACTTCCCAGCGCCTCACACGATTCTACTTTTACTAGAAGCCCAGTGGAAGAAGTTCTTAATCTCCTGTCCACAAATTAAAGTGTTGTTTAACACGATGTCCACTTTGCTTTTTATGTAGTTCAGTCAGTGACATATCGACTCATTGATGTTCAATACAACAACTATAGACAAGTCGTCCTAATTTTGAAACAAAAACTAAAACCCTCCAATTCCATTGAGCCGTGCTACGGCTCGCGTTTGTGCTGTTGGCAGGTTGGCTTCGTGTATTCGGATTGCGACCCCTCGTTTTCTTAGTGCGTTCACTGGCGCCACTACGTTTGTTCGCTTTGTCTGCCCGTGAGTGGCAGCAGCGGCGTTTATCGATGGCGAGTACTGTGGTACTATCTTTGGAGCGACCTCTACCATCTCCGGGTCGTCGTGTGTCGGGCAGTTGAGTTGGGACGGAGCAGCGCCAGTACTCGCCGGGACAGCTGGCGATACAATCATTGCCCGATGGAAGGATGTGGTCGCGAGAGTGCACGACCACGTCGAGGTCCGGATCCAGCGAGTTTAAGTTGAGTGGATCGTTATATTCGAGTAGTGCAACCTTCACTGGTGTGTGTGTGCCTGTCCGTCGAAGTGACCTCATGGAATAAGCTGGCAGTCGACGATTCATACTGGGACGTTTGCCCTGTCTGACTTGATCGAGCCAGTCGCGGTGGTCAAGTGGTTCTAGGCGCTTCAGTCTGGAACCGCGCGACTGCTACGGTCGCAGGTTCGAATCCTGCCTCGGGCATGGATATGTGTGATGTCCTGAGGTTAGTTAGGTTTAAATAGTTCTAAGTTGTAGGGGACTGATCACCTCAGATGGTAAGTCCCATAGTGCTCAGAGCCATTTGACTTGATCGAGAGCGACCGTTGGTTGGTCGTTCGGTCGGTAGTCTCAACGGACGACGTGTATTTGGCCTTCCGACGGCTTCTGGGTTCTCTTTGTTTGCGTCTACTTGTAATTCGTCCTTGTTGCTCCATATTGACTGGTTTTAGTATTGTTTGAGTTGTTTGTGGAATTGTTTTCGCCGATCCGTGTGTATCTAGTGTGGTTTTGAACGAGCAGTCATTTTAACATTGTCTGCGTAATGGATTCGTGGAGGCAACTTGTTGTGATTACCTCGGATTACTCTTGCGTTTGAACATGTTCTCTTGTATAATATTTGCCGTTTTACAATGCCAAGAGTGTATTCCGCCCGTCTGCCTGGCATGGGTTATTCTATCGTTGCATTGGGCATCGGATGTTAGGTAGATTTTGCGTGAGAGTGGCTCTTGCGTTTAACTGTGACTGGTTTGAGTTGCCATCCTGTTAAGTGAATATTACACTGAAGCTGCCTGTCTCACCGCTTACGCAGCTGTAGGGACATTTCTCAGGTCGATCCTTGGAGCACAGTCTGTGGTTCACTCCCTTCTTATTTGGTCTGATGGTATCAATTGTTTAAAAATAAAACGATGTTTAAATTATTCCTATTGCTTGTGGCCTTCAGCCGACAAATAATTTTGAATTCTTTCGTAGTAAGAGCTTCAGCCGTCAGTTTAGCTTGTGTTACAGTCAGTTTTTTTTTAAATGATTGTTTTTTTAAAATTATTTCCTTTAATAAAGTGTTCACTGACAACCAACGGTGACTAAATAGGCCCCGTCCACACCGTTTCCTACTTTCCCTAAAATCCACGTTTCATCCATGTCCTTCAGATATTTTTCATTGGACATTAGCAGCAGTCATTACTGAGAATTATGTTTTCTGTAGTGATTTCTGTTGGTCTAAAATTACCTGCAATGTTACTTTAATTTTCATCATCAAAGGCATTCCAACTGTGAATAGGCTAAACACTTATACCGCCATGTGCATTGCATACGATGCACACTGATTTTTCCGTTCTCGCCGTGTGCAGCATATTTGACCACGCGAGGGGTCGTGAGTATTTGCCTGTGGTTATACACGATACCAGCTGCCTTGAAAACAAGTGGACGCCACGATCTACTGGCCAGTGGAAAAAGCCTGTGATAGCTTTGTAGGGGCAGCACTGGATGACAGGCAGTTCTTACCTGATTATGGTGTAGCGTCGGTACGCGTTCCTGTCTGGTACTGACGTTTTGTATACATACATGGCATTGCGTGCTGATTACTTTCAATAAATGTGTTTGACGACCAGCGGATTCACAAGAGGAGCGAATCCGGAAATAGTTGGAATAATCGAGTTTATCTGATGTAACATGTTCGACAGTAAAGTAAATAGACCCAGACTGTCGTTTATCTTCGTGGAGCGAGAGTAGTAGTGATGATGAAGATTCCATTGAAGAAACAAAAGGTTCACTTATAAGTCACGAATGTTGCGTCCAGAAATGGGGCAAACAAAGTTTCGTCTTCGACTGACGAAGGAAGTGTAAGAGAGCTGTCACCTGAAGAGATATCTTGTACTGATGGGCTCCCAACATAATAAATAAAGTGGCCTGATATGCAGGGAAATGTAAACAGTTTTGTTTTTTCTGGTAACTGAGGAGTAGGCGATGCACTTTTGGACAGTCTACCTCCAAATATTCGTCCCATTGGCATTTAAATTTTCTTTTCTTGATGACAAAATATACACTTTCACAGTGAGTAACGCAAATAGTTATGCTGAACGAAAAATTGTTAGTGGAATAACAGCAAAGACATTATTCACGTCATAAAGATTGACTTTGTGGAGTGATATCAGCGTTGATGATTTGAGGAACTTCACGGGCGTCACTTGTTTAGTAGCGAGGAAGATTCTAGGCCTGAGCTCTGATAGAGAAGCTGGTAATGGTGGAACAAACAAGGTGCCCTTGATGATTTCCCAAAATGAAACGTCAAGAGGTGTCAGGTCAAGGGAACATGGGGGTATGCAATAGGTACCCCTAAGCGCATTTTATATATATATATATATATATATATATATATATATATATATATATATATATATATATATATATATTTAAATTGGCTTCCTGCACATGCCCCTTCAGTCTTCTCAACAGCGGAAGGTACGACAGTGTGTTTCGACTATTCAGAACATTCATTAGAGGCAAACCGTACCATAGACGTGTCACCTGACGCCATGCAGGTGATTTTCGTGTCAGATATGACGGTACGAAGAAAAGCAGATTTGTAAAATACCAGACGTCTCACAAACGGTCAAAACATAGTCTATTTTCCTTCAGAATCAAACCAGGACTAAGTCTGTAAATCATATGAATAAATGTGTACGAATATCAAAGTTGTAAAGTCCTTTTTAGCACTCTCCATATATACAGTATTGCTGTTCTTCCACATCTAAAACTCTTATGTTCATAATGTACCTAAACATGTCTATTACATGAGTAGCCCGCAAAATTCATCAATAAATTTTGACATTGCGTCATAGGACATTATAGTAGTGTGGTCGTATTCGCACTGTTAATGTAAGCCCACTAGGCAAATGCCACTAGGTGCGAGTGCGAGTGCTTAAAAAAAAAAAAAAAAAAAAAAAAAAAAAAAAAAAAAAAAACCTTGTGAATTACGTCTGTTACATTTGTCACATACACGTTAAAAATATACTTTCTGACTAAATTACTACACATTTCTCGAAAATGCTGTACTTGGAAGCCCATGATTAAAATTTATGGCTCGTCAGGGGTTGAAACATCACAAAACAGTCACTAAACCACATAATTAGAACGGAAGACAGAGTCCATACTGATTTTGATGCTCCCGCGCCCGGGTTCCCGCGTTCGATTCCCGGCGGGGTCAGGGATTTTCTCTGCCTCGTGATGACTGGGTGTTATGTGATGTCCTTAGGTTAGTTAGGTTTAAGTAGTTCTAAGTTCTAGGGGACTGATGACCATAGATGTTAAGTCCCATAGTGCTCAGAGCCATTTCAACCTTTTTTTCATTTTTTTTTATTTTGATGCGGCAGGAATTCCTTCGTGGCGGCGCGTTCCTTCTCGTGGAAGCTTTTTTCTCTTCCGGTGTCGCCCGCTATGCGCCACCATGGGCAGAGGGCCATGGTGTGACTGTATCTCTGTTATCGCCTTTTACGCCATAGGCAACAACCCTTAATTTCCTAAGTTTTCATAAATGTTCAGACATTGTGATTCAATTCTATCTGGTCGTTCAAAATCACATACAGATTTCATTTTGGTGACCTCAAAATTAAGAGTTCTTCTATGGCGTAATAGAATCGCTCCTTTTGAGCCTTGTGTAAGATGTCAAAGTTCTGAACAATGTCGGTGATAGAGTGATTTTATCTCGCCACGAGCGCCCCAGATGCGCGTTTATTTTTCTATTATGTGTTGTACAAGAATCGAGTGGCGTAGCTCCTCCCTGTTATTCCAAGTAGTGGTTACTAGACTCAATGCGATTAATTTTATGCAAGCCCAATGATGGAAACTTATTCCTACTATTACAGATTTTACGTAACAACCTAAATTTTAGCATGTTTAGCAAACTCATCAATTTCGTGTGTGTTTGTTTACTTATCAGACACAGTTCCACATTTAATTTACTATGTACCGCTGTTCGTATCGCGCCAGACTTTTGGTTTTTATTAGAATAGCCTCTGCAACGGTTACAGCCCTCAGTCGAGTGCTAGTTTTCGTTACTGAGGAAGCTCATAAGAGGAGACAGTTTTCGTCTGTTAGTTGACAAACCTTCTTGTAAGAAGCGACTTATTTTAAAATTCTTCTGTGCTCTTTAGTTAGTTTAAACTTATTACTTCCGTTAGTGTGTGTTTATTTATCTAGCAAAGTTATTAACTGTTTAGAGTATATTTTCGCCTTCTGTAGTATGTGTATGCTGTGTTCAGATGCAAGCCGAACTGGTGACGCTTCGCTCAGAGTTCCAGGTGGTGGTTTCGGTCACACATCTTAAAGCTGTTGCCAATGGGCATTACTGGGGGTGGGGGGTATTGGGATCCGAAGGATGTCTAGCACATCCCATGCGTCCTTCGATCGATTTAGAAATGTCACTACTCCGGGTACAGCCGGCACTGAAGTTGACTCTTAAACTGTGGTCGAGTGTGAGGTCGTACCAAGGTGTATCAGGCAGCAAAAGATTTTTCAAGAGGTCGATTGGATGGCCTCCCGGGTTCGTCTCACGAACAGGTTTTGGTTGCTCTCTGTGGTTGGCGAAGTCCCTGAGCCAGATGCAAGAGCTCGCCCTGTTCCAGAGGAAGTCTCTCGGCCCGCAAGTTCCGGTCATTCGCAGAAGGTGGTTGAGAGCTCCATCGTTAGGAGAGCAGTGGAGGCCCTTATGGTCGAGCCTGCCAAGGAGGGAAAGGAACCCAGAGTGCACTTTGAGTGCGTATCGGGAGGAGTCATTCTAGGTGTGGAACGGGTGTTTTCCGATGCCATCAAGAGCAAGGAACGCAGCCAACTGCAGGGGGTGGCTGATGTCGGTACCAGCGATGTGCATCACACTGTACCAGCAGGGATTCTCTCTGGCTACAGGTGGCTGGCTGAAGTCGTAAACACTGCCAATCTTGCTTGCTAGATGAAGCTGGGGCACACCATCTGCGGCATCGTCGACAGAACCTACTGTAATTCTTTGGCACGGAGCCGAGTGGAGGGTTTGAAGCCGGGCGTTGTGGCCGAGCGGTTCTAGGTGCTTCAGTCTGGAAACGCGCGAACGCTACGTTCGCAGGTTCGAATCCTGCTTCGGGCATGGATGTGTGTGATGTCCTTAGGTTAGTTAGGTTTAAGTAGTTCTAAGTTCTAGGGGATTGATGACCTTAGATGATAAGTCCCATAGTGCTCAGAGCCATTTGAACCCTTCTTTTTCTTTTGAGGTTCTCAATCAGACGCTCCGACGGTTCTACGACCATGTAGTCTGCGAATTCCTTGACTCGCACCATCGAGTGGTGGGTTTCTGCGTTCTGCTTAACAGGTCAGGAGTCCACTAGATGCAGGAAGCGGCCACATGGGTAGCGACGGCTGTTTGGAGGGCACTGGGCTGTTTTTTGGGTTACAGAGTCTTGGAAACCACAGAAAGGGCATCCGTCTTAAAGGGTGCAGGGCAAACACAGGATGGTAGACCTGGCAACAATCGATATTGTACTTATAATTTGTCGTTTTGTTGGGAAAGAATCAGAGCTCCAAGTGTTAATAGAAAGCACAGACGCTCAAATCGTTATAGGTAAGGAAAGCTGGCTAAAGCCAGAAATACGAGGGTTATTCGGAAAGTAAGGAACGATCGGTCGCGAAATGGAAACCACACCGATCGCGTTACGTCGTCTTTTTAGTTCTGAGCACACAGAGAGCACATAAAGATACCTAGAACAATAGTGTCTCCTCCCAAGTACGAGGGCCTGGTGAGTAATTTCGCCTGAAGCTAGGCAGCCAACATTACATAACTGTCGTGCGTTTTCTTCTTCAAGACAATTCTCAGCCGCATTCTGCAGGGGCAATGAAGATCCTCCTGCATCGTTTTGAATTGTAAATGTTTGTTTGCCGACAATACAGCCCGTAATTATCTCCCTCAAAATTTCATCTCTACTCATATGAACTGCTGGCTAAGAAGACAACATTTTGGCACAGACAACTAGCTGTAGGTCCGCGTACAGAATTGGCAGAAAGCACTGGCGGATGCTTTGTATAATGAGGGTAATGGAAAGTTCGTACAACGCTACGACAATCGTCTAATTCGGATCCGCGACTATGGGGATAAGTAACTGGAAATAGTAGGTTAGTTTACCGGATTAAATTAATTACGGGTTTCCTTTACCGACCCACTGGCTCAGATGGTCCAGGGGCTGCACAGTTCAAAGAAAACTTGAGTCTTATTTCAAATAGATACCACACTCACACAATTATAGTTGCTGGTTGCTTCAATCTAACTGCGAGACGTTGGCAAAATTACCTATTTTAAGCTGGCGGTAGTTCAGGAACCCTCTCGAAGTGTAAATGGTTGCGAAAACATACTTGACCCTTAAGAAACAGATAACCCTGAGTAAACAGGGAGCATCATGACAGATACAGCAGTTAAGGACCACAAGATAGTTATAGCGAGACTGAGTACAGTAACATCCAATCCACCGAAAATAAACGAAAAGTACAACTATTTAAAAAGGAAGTAAAAATTCACTTGACGTGTTTTTAAGTCTCTCTCTACTCCTGCCAATCTCACAGTATGAGCGTAGACCAGCTGTGGTCTGAATTCAGAGAAGTAGTATCGACGCCAGTTAAGAGATATGTATCAAATAAATTAATAAAAGATGATCTTGATACATCATGGTATACAAAATGAAGAAAACATGGCAAATTTGAAAGAATGCAGAATCCCCAAGGTTGTCGAGGTTTACAGATGTTCCAAATTTGGCGGGAACTTCAACGGAATTTGCTTTTAATCGTCCCACAACGAATCTCGAAGTCTGGCAGGAAATCCAAAATGATTCCAGTCAAGTGTACAGTACACCAGGGCTAAAATTCTATCAATATCTTCACTGCACTGTAACAATCGTGATGTCATTGATGATTTTGCCACTAAAGCGCAGTTATTAAACACTGGATCTCCTTCTCCAAAAATGACGAAGTAAGTATTTCAAATGTCAACAGGACTAACTTAGAAGTAGATAACCCCGGTGTAACAAAGCAGCTTAAAGCACTTAATAGAGGCAAGGCGTCCGGTCAGGATTGTATACCAGTCAGGTTGCTTTCAGAGTATGCTGATACAGTGACTCCATACCTAGCAATTATACAAAACCGTTCGCTCGTCGAAAGATTTGTATGTTAATACTGTAAAGTTGTACAAGTAACACCAGTATCGAAGAAATGATACATTTCTGACGGTTTATGAGTTCAACTGTCTTTCAATGGCAGCATTCTCGTGTCGTCGTATCCCCACTCTGTCCTTTTCCTTTGTTCTCTTTCGTTTATTCAAAGAACTTCTCCAGCAGCTGTTTTAAATCCAGTCGGCTCTTACTCTACCTTTTTTCCGACAGTTTCCAACGGTCTCTACAGTGTGAAGAGTGTCTCTCTTCTCTGTTGGAAAATGGAAACCTATCAAGAATTTTATACCGGTGAAGTGAATGGTAAACAGACCAAAACTTTTAACATTTGATAAACGCTAAAAAACTAGTTCACAACTGCTCTTCATTTATTTATAAAGAAAAATGCATGATCACTTACAATCCTCTTGCGTCTATGGCTGCTGTAGCAATAGTCGTCGGTCAAGCAATTGCTCAGCACGTTATTGAAATTATGAACGATAATTTCATAGTACATGTTGAAGATTTGATGCTATACACCGAAACTGAAGAGCAAAATCTTTATGAAGCGGTGGATTTTCTCTTTTCCTCTCTCTCTATCTCTGCCTCTCCCTCCCCTCTTCTCCACCTTCCTCTTCCTCCCCCCTCTCCGTCTCCCTCTCTCTTCCCCCCCCCCTCTCTCTCTCTCTCTCTCTCTCTCTCACACACACACACACACACACACACACACACACACACACACACTTCCTATATATGCAGTCCTGTTATATTTGTAACAGGTTCCTTCCTGGAGTCCAGACGTGAACGACGATGATTACGATCTTAACGAATATTCCTTTCGTATGTTGGTGTCCTTGGCCGAAAAGAAGAAAGTCATCGATTCTGCTGGTGCTCGTCCAAAATGTATGTTCTCGTCATTAAAAAATCACGATTTCTAATCTCGGGAAAAATAATTATCTTCAAATTTAAAGGAAAGGAATAGAACTAGTTGGCGTTATAAATGAAATTGCGTTCGTCATCTCCGCAAGATGCGGAGGGATGCACGAGCATACTACGAGCAAGAGGTGACGGGAACATTACAACGACGGGCAATAACACTGCGAGGAAAGATAAAGAAAACTGTAAAAACGTATATCGCACCCGAGCAAGTGATCTGATTGTCGGCGCGCAACAGAACTTATTCGAAACTTCCTGGCAGATTAAAACTGTGTGCCGGACCGAGACTCGAACTCGGGACCTTTGCCTTTCGCGGGCAAGTGCTCTGCAAACTGAGCTACCCAAACACGACTCACGCCCCGTCCTCACAGCTTTACTTCTGCCAGTACCTCGTCTCCTACCTTCCAAACTTTACAGAAGCTCTCCTGCGAACCTTGCAGAACTATCACTCCTGAAAGAAAGGATATTGCGGAGACATGGCTTAGCAACAGCCTGGGGGATGTTTCCAGAATGAGATTTTCACTCTGCAGCGGAGTGTGCGCTGGTATGAAACTTCCTGGCAGATTAAAACTGTGTGCCGGACCGAGACTCGAACTCCGGACCTTTGCCTTTCGCGGGCAAGTACTCTACCGAGGCAAAATTCCCGAGTTCGAGTCTCGGTCCGGCACACAGTTTTAATCTGCCAGGAAGTTTCATACCAGCTGACACTCCGCTGCAGAGTGAAAATCTCATTCTGAGAACTTGTTCGGTTCATGTTGTTCTATAATTCCTCACAAAGATCCCGAAAATCTTTAGAGAGTCTTTGCTCTTTCCCTATGGCCCATTCAGATTACATATTTTAGGATCTTGAAAGGGGCATCTATCTGATTCTACTCAGTTTGTGCCATACTGGTGACCTACGTCCCATACCCTCAGCTTGTCAGCTGGCCAATTGCAGTTCATGGGATTATTGCAATGTCGGCTACCAGTCTAGGGAGAAGCCGATGAAGAGGATTATTGTTCTTCCCTCCCCTTCTCCCCTGTCCGCGCGCCCACCTTGGCCTCGTTAGTTGAGCGTGCTTCGGTCTGTGCCAAAAAACACCCGGCTCGTGCGCGTGCGGCACTCTGGCCGATTCGTGATGAATATTTAAATCCGGGGCGGACGAAAGCGCGGGGTGGGCGCCAGGACTCCTGGGCGCGCGAGCACCGCTACAACAACGCGCGAACAGAAACTCATTTGTCGCAAGGGGAAATCAGAATATATCACGTGACATTAAACATGCTAATGATAGGTAAACAATGTATCCGATTTCCATAAACCTCCGCCCCCCGCCCCGTGCAGTCATCACTCCCGGCACAGTGACCCCGCCCCTGTACGCATCAGCCGCCCCTGTGGCACTAAATAGCGAGTGCGAGGCCCGCGCTCGGGGGTGGGAGGGCGCTCTTGACTCGCCTGGAAACAAGCGCAATCGCATATGCAAAACGAGGCGTGATAGCCATTTAAATCGGCGCGGAACAAACTTCAAACATAGCTGATGCGACTGCCGCGCGCCGCTACACGCGTGCTCCAAATGGCTGACGAGTTCGCGCCATTGATTGATAAACGCTGCGTTGCATTTGTCACGTTCATACATGCCAATGCTTGCACTCTCCTGAAACGCGACTGAACCGACGTAAGTAACATTTAAAACGTAGTTTCGAAAAGTGAAAAATACTAAATGACTAAGTGGGTTTCTGCTTTGAAAGGCTTCCTTATGTATTTATTCATTTTCTTACTTGTTGGACCAAACATGCAATTTTATTTTTTATTTTGTCAAATCATCACCGATTTCGGCATCAAGTCACGATTATGCTAGCTTGTGTCCGTACAACGAGACAGTAAATTCTTTGGTAGGTTCAAAAATGTTCAAATGTGTGTGAAATCTTATGGGACTTAACTTCTAAGGTCATCAGTCCCTAAGCTTACACACTATTTAACCTAAATTACCCTAAGGACAAACACACACACCCACGCCTGAGGGAGGACTCGAACCTTCGTCGGGACCAGCCGCACAGTCCATGACTGCAGCGCCCTAGACCGCTCGGGTAATCCCGCGCGGACTTCGGTAGGTGAGAGCTTTTGACTTCAGTTAAGAAACTAAACTATGAGGGTGCTATGCTCCGCCATGAGATATAGTCTCTTTTCATCAATACATGTTGCTTCACTCCTGAACTTTAAACTAATTTCTTCTAATATAGTCCCTCATGCCCCTGTCTCTCTGTACCGAAAATTACACAATTCCATTGTGGCGCACTGCTTCACCAACCAGTTTCGAATTATTTCAAAATATAAACAGTCCTGGTCGCGGAACCATTTAATATCAGTGATCCGCGACGTGTTTGACACTTTTGGGGAGAAGGGGGAGGGGGGGGGTTTAAAGTAGCTGCACATGATATCCATTCGTCATAAAGCCATATAAAATGGAAACTGGATGCAACAGTAAGTGGATGGATGGATTACAGATCCAGTTACTGTTACGTCGATTTTCCATTTTGTATGCCTTTATGGCGGATGGGTTTCACTTCCAACTACTTTTACACAATCTGTTGATGTCCCAAAAGGATGAAACTCGTCATTAATATTAAATAGTTTCGCAACCAAGACTGTTTGTATTTTGAAATAATTCGAAACTGGTTGCTGTAGCACCCTGCCACAATGTGAAACATCCCCTTAAAAAATTAATGAATTACTGTGCTGATAAACCTCTTATGTTATTTGATTTTCAAACAGCTGAGCAGAATTGAAGGTACTCAGACATTTCTCTCTTTACTTATTCTGATCAACACTAAACTGACACGCTATATTTTTAGCGCAACGCAATCTGACTTTCAATAATCCCTACAAAAGAATGGCCCTGACTAACAATATCCTATACCTTTCATGAATCACTTACCTCACAAAAATCTTCGTTACTGGAACTAATGCAATACAGCGAGCGCCAATACTGCCAGCTAAATAAATGATTCTAACAACTGAAGGCACTAACTACTGATAGGCACAGCTATCAAAGATTTTGATAGAGAACAAACAATATATTTACTTTAATAATATTCAAAAGTCATCAATATATATATATATATATATATATATATATATATATATATATCAGTTCATGATATACAGTATTACAAATTTACTCTTTCTGATGGACACACGTCCAGATCGTCCGCACTCAAAATTCTACCATCTCTCTCCCCGTATCCACCACTGCTGGCGGCTCACCTCCAACTGCGCAACGCTACGCGCTGTTCACATCCAACTGCCCAATACTACAATAGCAAATATTCCAACAATGCAAACCAGCCCCAGACTGCACACAGCACAGTCAGTGATTTTCATACAGAGCGCTACGTGGCGTTACCAACATAAAAACCTAAACAGCCCACTTCCAAATGAAATGGCAAAATATTGAGTACTTTCCTCGCTTACGATTATCGTAGCCAGTTGGCGCTCGGCATGGGAGATCGTTTGCGATTCAGGCTTCGCTATTTCTCCAATAGAGCTATCCTTCCATCACTATTGCACCTTCTTGGGGGCTGTTCGTGTACATCGTTTTCCCTCTCTTCCTTACTACTCGCAGAAATTTTTCTCTTCTAGTTTTCCGTCGAAACTTGGCTTATCTGTAGCAGCAGATACAGTTGGCTCCATTTGTTTTTGGATGGCGACTCCGCAAATGCTTTCGCCGCTTGTACCATCGATGACCTATCAGGACAAATCTCTAGAGCACTACCATTCACGTTAGCCTGAACGACCTCCGTTGCGGACGCTCCCGAGTTGTATGTTGCAAGCTGTCCAACGTGACTACTGTGTCACTTTGACGATCTAGTCGTTCACAATTTGTACCCTCGACATTGCTAGTATCAGATGTATTATCATCTTCAGCTACAGTACAAGCTTGGGCTTGACTATTAGGTAAAGTATTCCCTGCTCCGAAATCACCATGACTTTCCACATATATCTAAAGGCGGAAACGCACGTTTGTTTAAAATTTCGAAACTCACTACTGTCTTGAAACTTACTATTTACAGCCTCCGAATTATGAACAGTACTAAATTACTTTTAGCTGATGTGACACAGTTTGCTACCGTTTCTCTACTTATTCCTGCTACGTGCAATGTAGAAAATAAAGATTTGCGCTTAGTTAGTTCAAGACGATACTTTCGTGTGAGACTCCACAGTTCAGTACTGTCTGTTTCATTAAATATGAAGCATACTGGTAGTTGCCCCATGTATGTTACGTAGAACCTATGGTTGCTAGCCCTTTAACAGACGTTACGGATTGCAACGGCATTTTAACTTCCACGTATATATATCAAGTTCTATGTAGGACGGAAAAGGGATAAAATCTGTACAGATCTCGTTATCATTGCACGAACTTTTCCATAAGTGTCCTACTTGCGAGACACAAGACCACATGAATAACATGTAGCCTGCAAACACATTACAACATACAAATCTAAGTAACCACAGAACCATTCGTTACGACTGCAGGTATCACAAAGAGAGGACAACGAAGACAAATTACAGACATGTAGTTTAATCTGTGAGTACTGGTGGAATTGTGAGGGAAGGTACGGAAGAGGGAAGAGAGAAGAACGTGATAGAATACAAGAAATGCAGAAAGGAGGTAAATGGGGTAACCGAGTAAGAAGCGAAAGGCAAAAGTAACATCCCTTGGGGAAGATGAGAATAAATCTTTAACTGTCTGACTGTAGAGAACTGGCCGCTTTAATAAATTATATTGCTTACTTAAATAGCGTAACAAAAATATGGTTATCATTGGACTCAATACGCTGAAGTCGGTAGAGCATTTTCCATATTCTTTTGTAAAAAAGAGGAGAGGCTAAAGAATAAACCTTCTTTCACTTCAGTAGCTAGATTTCTTCTGTTACGATACGTGTAAGGACTCCACGTTTGTACATTTAGTTTACTTCTGAATAATAACGTTACTTTAGACTTAAATGAGTTACAGTTCGATTCAGCGCAGATCTTAATTATCGTTTATTATGTGTATTAGCAAATGTTATGTTTCGCTGTTAATTTCCGCTGGAAGCGAAAATTTGGCGATGTGACGATTACACACTATCTGCGTGTTATCACATGCGTGTTTGCATCGTCTATTTCGGTATATAGAGTTTGATATTGCTTTTAACGTGAAGTCCGATCAATTTTGTTGGGCAGTGCGACAAATTTCACCGCGTTGTGCTGCGTTTTATCACCGTTAGCCATCGCTCATCATATCGCTGTCTACAGATTTATGCGCCTGGTTTCATTAGAACAAAACAATCTAAGGTAACAGAGCGTATACTACGGCAAAGTGGAAGATTTGCTTGAATTTACCATTAAATGTAATTTAAACGTGTGCATTTTTACTCTCGCTGTAGCCTTTGCAGTATGTCCCGCCTTTTTTTCAACCACGAATGAATATTGCGTTATAATGTTGGAGGAAATTGAGATTAAAAGGACACTGAGTTATAAAAAGAGCAAAAAATACATGGTAAACCACAACAAGAAATTTTAGTGGAGAATCATAATAAAAAGATTGCGCTCAAGAAACAACTAGAGCTGACTGGCTGTTTACGTGCCACTGTAGTAAAGCGGATATGAACTGGTTGGAGGGCGAAGAAACCACAAAGTGTTAGACGTCCTGGCCTCATCATGAAGGGTCACCTGCTCAGTAAAACGTGATAGCCGCGATCTGTAGCATATCTGGCAGCAGAGCACAATGCTGGTGCAGCAACCTGCACTTATGATGTTGCTGCACCAGCATTGTGCTCTGTTGCCAGAGCATGGTAAACCATCATCAGTGCACGTTGCTGAATGTGAAGTTCCGACTTCGCCCCGTACTGATCCAACCACGTCACGAATTATGATTCCACTGGGCATAGGATAACCGAAAATGAGCCGTGGATCGATGGAGGGGTGTCAACTAGTCGGATTAATCACGTTTCTTGCTAAACCAGGTCAATGGCCGTTTACGGATATGCTGTCATACAGATGAACGGCAGCGCACTACAGTCGCAGACTGAAGGGGTCAGGGTTACGCTGTGGAGCACACTCACATGAGTTTCCATGGGACTTGAGATAATAATCGAAGATTTAATGACAGCTGTGGACAACGTGAACCTCACTGCAGAACACCTGCATTCGTTCCTGCTTGATATCTTCTCCGAAACAATGGTATCTTCCAGCAGGGTAACTATATTTGTCACAACACAAGAACAGGCTGCAGAGGTTTGAGAAGCATGACACAGGACTCATGTGAGACGTCTGATGCCAGAAACAAAAGAACTTATTATATTTGGGTTTCTTGTCTACTTCACTTCATCAGATAACTTGAAGAAATCACGTAAATTAAATTCGATTTGTTCTTTTAATAAATTTTGCTGGTTTTTCTTATTTTCTACGAATATTTCCAAGTCTTCCAAACATTTAACAGAGAATCTTTTTCTGCTGTGTGGATAATTTTCATACTATCTTGAATACCACCTCACATATATTTAGTTTTTCTCAAATTCTCACCCATTGCTGTACGGTATGAATTTAAACTGCAATCTTTCTTGTAACGTATTTTAAACGCTCGTCCAGTTTAGCCAATGTACGTGCTCTGAGAATTTTTGCAGTTTATTTTATACATCCTGAATTACGTACATTGTCTTTGTGTATTAGTGCGTATCTAAGGGAGTTATTGGTTCGAAATGTAACTTGAACTTTGTCTTAAGAAACATCTCGCAATACGGTCTCTTATAAGATCTTTGGATGTGAGTGCATTATACCTTTTATTTTCCACTGACTTGCAACTGCAATTGTTATTACTTCGTTTGATATATTTTTCTGTGGTACGGTACCATCATATCACATTCTCGGTAATTGTTGTTAATTTTGTCTTGTTAATTGTCTTTTATTCTGTAGCTCTGTCTTCATCTCTGATTGGTAACTGCAACAGTCTGTCTATGGTTGAATAGAAATACGCTTTTTTGTACCGGGTTGGATGGTTTGAATGATTCCCAATAAATATACTTGAATATGTAGGCTTCCTGTCAATTTTAATAATATTTCCCATTCGATCAACTAATGGAAAAATCGAGAAAATTTATGTTACCATCGGTTCCATGTTGAACTGTGAACTTAATTTTTTCATGCAATTGGTTGAACATGTCTGTTACTTCGATTAAATCTTGCTTGGTTCCTTTGCATAGAACTATAGTGTCGTCATAGTACGGTATTTTCTGCTTTATATGTGGAAATTAGATTTTTTTAATAAAGTAGCAACTTCAGTGGTAGTACAAGAAAAATTAATTTTGGCTCCAACAAAAGTAATTGGTCCAGTCAGTAGCTCTTCTTGGGACACATTGTTATATGTGTTTATATGTGGAAATTAGATTTTTTAATAAATTCCACATATAAAGCAGAAAATACCGAAAATATAATTTCCACGTCACTAAGAAAAATTTCAGATGAGATGCTGGATAAACTATGACCCATCGCTAGATCGACCCCATGTGATAAGTTTTTCCGTTTAAGGTAAAGTACCTGAAATCAAGCATAAATTGCAAAAAAACACGAGATTGTTAAATAAAAATGCTAAGTGCCACTTGTCGCTATTTTCAAAAGCTTAGTTTTAAGTCACTTTCACTGTAGGCAATGCCTGCTCTTACTAATCTCATTAATACCGTTGGACCTAACCAAGATTGACGTCGTCTTCTCAGTTAGACGCGATATTACACAGATAAGCCAACTAGTCTGCAACTTCAGGAGAGCATACCTTTCAGCCTTGAAATTTCACCATTTTTTCGCTCTTTTCTGTCGCAGGGAATAAGAATTTATCTTCCAAGGTGAAGTGCACAGGGTGATTCTTACTAATGTTTAAAATCCCAAAGCGACGGAAATGACGCCTACATGGGTAATGGAAATGGAAATGAACGTTTGGCGTCATTGGCTGGGAGGCCCCTTACGGTGTAGGTTCCAGCCACCAGTGTGCAGGTCTTATTACCTTCGACGCCACATTGGGCGACCTGCACGCCGGATGGTGACGAAATTATGATGAAGACAAACAACACCCAGTTCCTGAGCGGAGAAAATCCCCGACTCAGCCGGGAATTGAACCCGGGCCCGTAGGACGGCAGTCCGTCAAGTTGACCATTCAGCTATCGGGGCGGACGCCTAAATGGGCAATGTTATCTAAGACACATGTGATCGCAAACGTCGGGACATACTCCAAAAGTGTATGACAAATGCTGAACATGTGACTTCACCAGGTAACATACCTCACCGCACTTACAGCGGCTGGATACGTCGATCCTACCTGTGCTGGCGTAAGCTGCCGGTCGGCAAAGATGTAGCGCGAAGATCGATAGTAGGCGCTGGATCAAACGTGCCTATCACGAGAGGCCTGAGAGACACACCACAAGCAACACGCCGCCAACGCCCTCTCAACAAGATGTATTTAGGCCACCGTCTCTGACCGGACGGCCTCAGTGACTCACTCGCACTCCAGTTGGCGTTCATCAGTTTACTCGCAGGCTACGATAGGACATAGCCGCACCAGCAGTGATCCCAGAATTGTGACTATAGCAAGATTAACGATATTGTCTGCAAGAGGACTGTTACTGATGAGCTTGTACCGAGAACATGGACTCTATTCAAGATAAGTAAAAGTGCCAGTTCTTGTAAATAAAGAACTGTGTGAATCCACGAGTGCTTTTGTGTTGCAGAAAGAGGATACTGGCTAAGTAAAAGTGCCAGTTCTTGTAAATAAAGAACTGTGTGAATCCACGAGTGCTTTTGTGTTGCAGAAAGAGGATACTGGCCACTCATAACAACATCCTCTCCCTTGCTTCCTTACTGTACAAGACTCTACAGTGGTGACGATGATTCTGCACTACCCTGGCCGATAGGAGGACAGTGTTACACATGGCTGTGCTAGGGCAATCTGTATTCGTTCTTGTACTTCCGAAATGGTAAGATAGTGCACGAAGTAGTGGCGATCCAGTGCTGCAAAGAATCGCGCAACATTTACGAAAACAGTAGCATAGAGGAGCGATGGGTATCAATGCTCCCTTACCAGTGAGAGTAGGACTGACAAACCCAACGTGCAACGAAGTACCGGTACGCCATCTGGTGAGATCACATGTTCAGTTTTTGTCATCCACTTTCGGGGTATTTCGCGACATTTGCGATCCCATGTGTGTCACATTAAATTATCTGTGTCCGCGTCATCTATGTCGCTTAGAGGTTTTTTAAACGTCAACAAGGATCATCCTGTAGATGAACACACCCCATTAGGCATGGATGTTTTCTTCAGAGCATGCTGCTGCGATTTAGTAGCGAGACTTGATGAATTTTGTTTGTTTACAGACAACCACTGTGATTAAGTTTTGATACGAGGGTAAGGCTACAGTTTTGCTAATAGGAACGAATATTGGACTATTATACTGCAGTCACGTTTATTTTGCGCTCGATGCAGGAACGTTTCCTTACCGCAGTTCGACAAAGAGCCGCACGATGAAGTGAGAGAGCAAAGATTTTAGGCTCTTATTTGGGCATGTTCACCCGCAGTGGAGTCCAGCGGAGAAGCCACCACCGCGCCAAAGAAATGGAGTAAGTTACTGTGAGTAGCCTGTGAACCGAACTAGCGCTAGTTATTTAGAATTCGAAGAGCCAAAATATTTTCAGATGCACACCACAATGCTACACTACTGGCCATTAAAATTGCTACACCACGAAAATGACGTACAACAGACGCGAAATTTAACCGACAGGAAGAAGATGCTGTGATATGCAAATGATTACCTTTTCAGAGTATTCACACAAGGTTGGCGCCGGTGGTGACACCTACAACGTGCTGACATGAGGAAAGTTTCCAACCGATTTTTCATACACAAACAGCAGTTGACCGGCGTTGCCTGGTGAAACGTTGTTGTGATGCCTCGTGTAAGGAGGAGAAATGCGTACCATCACGTTTCCGACTTTGATAAAGCTCGTATTGTAGCCTATGGCGATTGCGGTTTACCGTATCGCGACATTGCTGCTCGCATTAGTCGAGATCCAATGACTGTTAGCAGAATATGGATTCGGTGGGTTCAGGAGGGTAATACGAAACGCAGTGCTGGATCCCAACGGCCTCGTATCACTAGCAGTCGAGATGACAGGCATCATATCCGCATGGCTGTAACGGATCTTGCAGCCACGTCTCGGTTCCTGAGTCAACAGATGGGGACGTTTGCAAGACGACAACCATCTGCACGATCAGTTCGACGACGTTTGCAGCAGCATGGACTATCAGCTCGGAGACCATGGCTGCAATTACCCTTGACGCTGCATCACAGACAGGAGCGCCTGCGATGGTGTACTCAACGACGAACCTGGGCGCATGAATGGCAAACCGTCATTTATTCAGATGAATCCAGGTTCTGTTTACAGCATCATGATGGTCGCATCACTGTCTGGCGACATCGCGGTGAACGCACATTGGAAGCGTGTATTCGTCATCGCTATACTGGCGTATCACCCGGCGTGATGGTATGGGGTGCCATTGGTTACACGTCTCGGTCACCTCTTGTTCGCATTGACGGCACTTTGAACAATGGACGTTACATTTCAGATGTGTTACGACCCGTGGCTCTACCCTTCAGTCGATCCCTGCTAAACGCTACATTTCAGCAGGATAATGCACGACCGCATGTTTCAGGTCTTGTACAGAAAATGTCCGACTGCTGCCGTGGCCAGCACATGCTCCAAATCTCTCACCAACCGAAAACGTCTGGTTTATGGTGGCCGAGCAACTGGCTAGTCACAATACGCCAGTCACTACTCTTGATGAACTGTGGTATCGTGTTGAGGTTGCATGGGCAGCTGTACCAGTACACGCCATCTAGGCTCTGTTTGACTCAATGCCCAGGCGTATGAAGGCCGTTATTACGGCCAGAGGTGGTTGTTCTGGTTACTGCTTTCTCAGGATCTATGCACCGAAATTACGTAAAAATGTAATCATATGTCAGTTCTAGTATATTTGTCCAATGAATACCCGTTTATCATCTGCATTTCTTCTTGGTGTAGCAATTTTAATGGCCAGCAGTGAAAATATGAGTTTTACCGGCATCAAAGAGCTGCAGGAGAATTTTGTAATGAATAACTGCCCCTTGTACTCTCCGTTGCGGATGCCTATAAGTTCACCCACAGTATGCAATATACTCATGCGTTGTTCAACAGCAATCGAACAGAGATAACTTTTGAAGCTTTACTGTAGAACACTTAAGGAGAGACAGAGGAAAAACAATTCGCTGTCAGTCTTGAGGAAGCAAGAAAACATCTCCCACTAAGCTAATATTTAAACTGGAACAAATTGTAATTCCCGAAGTACTTCGGGAGCCGTGCAAGTTCATGACACTCTCCCTGCTTTCATTCGCAGAGCTTATGAAATATCTTCTTTTTTTTACTGTCTGACAGTGTAATTTAGCAGCGAAATGAGGCATGACCATTTCACTCGTAGTTTAGTTTACGATTTGCAGTCTATGTAACGCAGTTAGTCGATTAATGAATATTCATTAACGAATAATTTGGGCGGCGGGAGCCCTGCGGGCGACACGCTCTGAGGGGTTTTGCCTTGGAACTGATTAAACGTGTTTACTGTAATCGTTTCGCCCGGCGCTTACGGTAAATACTTGACTCTGACTGCGCATCCGCTTTGTTTAAACATTTCACCAGTGAGTAAGCCGGAAACAATCCGAATCCAATTAAAACTTTACTCGCGCTCGGAAAACAAGTAGCGCGCTAAATATTATTTTCGTTGTATATTCAGGACATAATATTTTCTGTAATTCTAAGCGCTTTCCGTTGCAGGATGAGTATGTAGTGAACTATCTATAAATAAACAGATATGTCCTTAATGGAACCTAGGTCTACCAGATGAACATCGTAACACATTTTAGCACAGTTCTATCATCCCTGTAGTGCAGTGAACTCCCGCGAATCTACACCCTGGAAGGGAGAATAGAGTAAAATGAAATGTTCTGAAAGATAAAAACAAAAAGGATTGTATTTCGATTTAATAGAGATTTAAAGATTTAGGGGGCGAGATACAATACGCAGACCGACAACAGCAAGATAAACAGTTTGGAAAAGGAAGTATTTGTTAACATTGAATGTAATTTTAAGAGATAGGAAGTCAGTTTTGAATATTTTTGAAGCGTAGCTTTGAGTTGGAAACATAGTTGATAAACGCTTCGGACAAGAAGAGAATAGAAGCTTTCGGGATGTCGTGCTACTGAAGACTGCCGAGCATTATATGGGTACATCGGATAGCTAATGAAAAAGGTACAGTATCGAATAGGGGTGAAAATTATGGCATAATTTGACTTTAAGAAGGGACTTCGGAAGGGCACATCCTGAGACATCAAATATTCGTCAATTTGGTGATAGAGGTAAATGTGAGGTCTCAAAACAGAGTGAAACAAAGGCTTGCCTACGGTAAGCATGTTCACACGAATTTGGGCTGCAGTTGCTACACAGAGATGATGGTGCCTTCAAAAGATGCACCGTAGTGGAGAGCACCACTGAATGAGTCTTCGAACTATAGACCACAACAGCAAGATTTTCGCCAACTAAATCATCATTTTTTTTAAAAATGTCTATTATCAATATTTCGTTAGACTCTGATAGTCCCTGGATCATCTATTTGACATTCTACTGCCAGCTGTTCAGAGATTAAGAAGCTCTCAAATGATAGACCGTGGTGGAGAGCCGCACTTAACTACTGTAGTTTTAGTAATTTCTGCTATCATTATTTCGTTAGACCATTAGATCAACCATTTCACATATTCTGTAGGATAAAGGCCTACTGCAACCTTTCTTTTCACTATACTCCCTCTCTGTCCCCTTCCTGCTGATTATCGCATCCCACATGCCTGCTGTGTTCATGATGTGGACAATTTATTTTAACGTGGTGACTGAATGTCTTTCCTTCCATCTCAGTTGACCCTTAACCCTAAGTGCGAGAGCACAGAGAAAGCCTACATTATGCTTCCTGACTCCCTATGTGACTGAACGCATATACAGTCTCTCTCTCGCCAGGCGTACTTTCTCTGGTGTTTCGGCAGGCATCTGCAATTTCATTTTTGCAACATGTAGCTGGAGCCATGCCAGACAAATGATCATCTCGTGTTTCATAGGACGCCCAGGGTCGATGGAGAGCGCCGCTTTGTTCCCTGTTAACAAACAAAATAACTTTTACAGTGGAATTTTACTTTCCATCCGACATAACGGTGCAAACCACTCGTTTTTGGACACGTAACAATAAAACTCGAGGAATAGCCTTCCGAAATAGCTTCACAAAAGAAGACGAAGTAAATATTCCAGAATTCGAATGAAGAACAGCTGCCAACATGTGTAACTTAGAAGTAAATACCCTCAGAGTAGTGAAGTAACTTAAATCGCTTAATAAAAGCAAGGTTTCTAGTCCAGACTGTATACGAATTAGGTTCCTTTCAGAGTATGCTGATGCATTAGCTCCATACTTAGCAATCATATACAACCGTCGCTCGACGAAAGATCCACAACCAAAGACTGGAAAGTTGCCCAGGTCACACCAATATTCAAGAAAGATATTAGGAGTAATGTACTAAATTACAAGCCCATATCATTAAAGTCGATATGCAGCAGAATTTTGGAATGTATATTGTGTTCGAACATTATGAATTACTTCGAGGAAAACGGTCTATTGACACACAGTCAACATGGGCTTAGAAAACATCGTTCTTGTGAAACACAGTTAGCTCTTTATTCGAATGAAGTGTTGAGTGCTATTGACAAGGGATTTCAGATCGATTCCGTATTTCTGGATTTCCGGAAGGCTTTTGACACTGTACCACACAAGGGGCTTGTAGTGAAATTGCGTGTTTATGGAATATCGTCTATGACTGGATTTGTGACTCCCTGTCGGAGAGGTCACAGTTCGCAGCTGTTGACGGAAAGTCATCGAGTAAAACAGAAGTGATTTCTGGCGTTCCCCAAGGTAGTGTTATAGTCACTTTGCTGTTTATTATCTATATAAACGATTTAGGAGCCAATCTGAGCAGCCGTCTTACGTTGTTTGCAGATGACGCTGTCGTTTATCGACTAATATAGTCATCAGAAAATCAAAACAAATTGCAAAACACTTTAGAAAAGGTATCTGAATGGTGCGAAAATTTGGCAGTTGACCCTAAATAACGAAAAGTGTGAAGTCATCCGCATGAGCGCTGGAATTCGTTAAACTTCGGTTACACTGTAAATCAGTCAAATCTAAAGCCGTAAATTCAACTAAATACCTAGGAATTACAATAACGAACAACTTAAATTGGAAAGAACACATAGAAACTGTTTTGGTTGGCAAGAGAGCCAACACCGTGTTACTAGAAGGAGGCCGAAAGGCACGCGTTTTAGCTCACGCAGGCTGGCGTGAGGTCTGGAACAGGACAAGGAAATTAGAATTTAGAAAAAAGGACGTAGCTGGTGGAATACTTAACTTTAATCCATTAATGAAGAACGTCGGTCTTGACGGTACATGAATCAATGTCAATAGTAACTGATAATGGCGCCTTGCTAGGTCGTAGCAAATGACGTGGCTGAAGGCTATGCAATACTATCGTCTCGGCAAATGAGAGCGTATTTTGTCAGTGAACCATCGCTAGCAAAGTCGGTTGTACAATTGGGGCGAGTACTATGAAGTCTCTCTAGACCCGCCGTGTGGCGGCGCTCGGTCTGCAATCACTGATAGTGGCGACACAAGGGTCCGACGTATACTAACGGCCCGCGGCCGATTTAAAGGCTGTTGTGGGGAAGGCTAACCAGAGACTGCGTTTTATTGGCAGGACACTTAGAAAACGTAACAGATCTACTATGGTGACTGCCTACACTATGTTTGTCCGTCCTCTTTTAGAATACTGCTGCGCAATGTGGGATTCTTACCAGATAGGACTGACGGAGTTCATCGAAAAAGTTCGAAGAAGGGCACCACGTTTTGTGTTATAGCGGAATAAGGGAGAGAGTGTCACTGAAATGATGCAGGATTTGGGCTGGACATCATTAAAAGAAAGGCGTTATTCGTTGAGACGGAATCTTCTCACGAAATTCAAATCAGCAACTTTCTCCTCCGAATGTGACGTACATAGGGAGAAACGATCACCACGATAAAATAAGGGAAATAAGAGTTCATATGGAAAAACATAGGTGTTCGTTCTTTCCGCGTGCTGCACGAGATTGGAATAATAGAATATTGTGAAGATGGTTCGATGAACCCTCTGCCAGGCACTTAAATGTGATTTACAGAGTATCCATGTAGATGTAGATTTAGATGAATAACGAGTACTCCAGCAGTAACAGGACTTCTATGCCGAAGCGAGCTGCTGGAGTACTCTCTGTTCCTCGTGATTTACTGTTACATAACGATGAGACGAATGGGGCACTACACTAAGCAAAGTCTTATTCCAAAAATCATTTTGGTCCTGGCGGGAAGCAAACGACGTTTTCCACCAACGCTTGGCGAAGCGTGAATGACATAATGAGATTTATTTGTTTGGGCTGACTCCAGCTAAACGTTTCAAAAACGAAATTGTAAATACTAGCCAAAACATCAGAGAAAATGCGCTTGACGACTCTTAGGGGAGACATCCTGTGTCTACACCTGCAAGCGCACAGGAGAAGGCTTGTTAGACCGCGAGTCAACGTGCATCAGTTCGAGTACGTGCACGAGCAGAATGTCGTGCGAACTCCAGCTGTTCTGTAGTCTTCCTCAAAAGATTCAAACAAACTTTCCGAAAAATAAGATTCTGTGACATCTCATAGCCATGTTCGTCAGCTTCATAATGAACTGCCAATATTTTCGTTAATGGTCTCAAGTACTGAACCCCTTGACATCATACACTGCTGTGTATGAAATTTAGGTGACATACTGACATTTTATTTGAAATTTGGAGATCAATACGAGAAAACATCCGTCTGAATGGTGGGTTCCTGTCAGGATATTGTTTTCTGTAGAGTTTCTCTCTCCCTCTCTCTCTCTCTCTCTCCCTCTCCGAGACGTATAACACCTATCTTGAACAACAATAAAAGTCGATGCAGTTTTTAGTCAAGGACCGGCTTTACTGTACACAATGTATTATTTAAAAGTATAAAGTGCTGTACTACAGGTACCCATATTGTAAATAACAAAACATTATTACAATTACAGTTCTGCTAGCTTACATTCTCCATAGACGAGTAGCATTTCTCACCTTCTTTTCGTTGGTGTACATTTTACTCATAGAAACCTTCAACTGCATTTGGTTGAGTGAATTACCAGTGTGCTTATTCCTTGTGCTTCGTTTTCTGTCCACTCCGGCACATCGACAGGTTCCGTTACCTCAGGGTCGTGAACTGTTCTTACCTCACGCTTACTTTAATGGCACAGTGTGATACGTTCTTGCACAGGTCTTGAGGG
This sequence comes from Schistocerca americana, assembly GCF_021461395.2. Classification (NCBI taxonomy): domain Eukaryota; kingdom Metazoa; phylum Arthropoda; class Insecta; order Orthoptera; family Acrididae; genus Schistocerca; species Schistocerca americana. The sequence continues at coordinate 258,283,708 of NC_060122.1, read as the reverse complement.
GAGCATCTGGATTACCAAATTAAAAAATGTAGCGTGCCACTTAAAAAACATTAACTGCTTTCCACAGCTTCATAGGGAACAAAGTTACAAGAAAAGTAATGACGTTAGTTAACGTCCGCCATTAGCTAAACAACACTTGCTTGATACCTTTTTTATTTCGATTTTGGATAAAAAGCTATCTAGGATGTTCAAGGTAAAAGCGACACCCTGTATAGCAGGTCGATTGAGTTACTGGCGTTTAGTGTCAGGTACCTGGGACAGAAATGTACTCGACTTTCCGCGTAACGCCAGTACTGTCCTCGCCGATATGAGTTTTCAATACATACGTCACATAGCGTAACAGTAAGCAGGCACGCCAATGCCACGACCGACGTGGCGTGTGGAAATGTAAGCTGCTACTAAGTACCGGAGTGAAAATGCCATAGAGAGCAAACGTAGCGACAGCAAGTAACTTGACCTCGAATCAGAACCGAAAAAGCCTGCATCGCCTGGCATAACAACATGTAAAATGCCCCATGGAAGTCTGATGGGACAGTTTCTGTTTTCACTGTAGATAAACGATTAGTAGAATGCTTTGGAAGCTCTTTAAGGCTGTAAGGCTGTTTAAAGATGACGCAATTGTCTTAAAAAGGTAGCAACGCCAGGAGACAGCAATGATTTGTAGACGGACCTACAGAGGAGTTACGAATGATGTTCGGAACGGCAGTTGACCCTGAACGTACATTAATGTAACACATTGCGCATACTTAGGCTATGAAATGCACTACTCTAGAACAACACTACTGATGAAAAATTTTTGAAATCAGTAACCAAGTAAAATATCTAGGAGTATCTATCCAGAACGAACTTGAGTGGAATGACCACATAAGACAAGTAGTTGGTAAGGCAGAGGCCAGAATGAGGTCAATAAGAGGAATCTCAAGGAAATGTAATTCATCCTCCGATCAATACTCGAGAACTGTTCATCAGTCAGGTAGGACTGATAGAAGACATGAATAAAACGAATAGCCGCGCGTTTCGTCACAGGAGCGGTTAGTCGGCGGGAGAGTGTAACAGAGGTGCTCAAGAAATTCCAGTGGCAGACGTTGCAAAAAAAAAAAAAAAAAAAAAAAAAAAAAAAAAAAAAAAAAAATGCCTCTGAGCACTATGGGACTTAACTTCTGAGGTCTTCAGTCCCCTAGAACTTAGAACTACTCAAACCTAACGAACCTAAGGACATCACACACATCCATGCCCGAGGCAGAATTCGAACCTGCGACCGTAGCGGTCGCACGGTTCCAGTCTGCAGCGCCTAGAACCTCTCGGCCACTTCGGCCGGCCAGACGTTGCGAGAGAGCAAGAAAGGCGTTGAGCATAGAGAGTACTTTCAGGGAAGAGTCGGACAACATGTCACTTTCTCCCACATACATGTAGCGGAATGGTCACAACAGGAAATTTGAGAAATTAATGCTAATGCAGAGGATATTGACAATCATTCTTCCCATGCGCCATTTGTGAATGGACCAGGGAAGGGTCAATCAGTTAGTGGTAGTAGAAGTACCCTCCACCACCAGGCGGCTTGCGGGGTATTGATTTAGATGTAACAGAGTTACAAACCAGAGGTCCAGAAAAGCGAAGTAATAGCTGTAATGGAGAATTGGCCAAACGAAGACTTCAATGGCGAGATACAAACTACTGATCCACTCCTCTATGGGATGCCTATTTCCTGTAGGGGACCAAAGGTCATCAGCATGTGCGGAACGATTTGAAGTGGAATGATCATATAAAATTAATTGTTGGTAAGGCGGGTACCAGGTTGAGATTCATTGGGAGAGAGCTTAGAAAATGTAGTCCATCAACAAAGGAGGTGGCTTACAAAACACTCGTTCGACCTATACTTGAGTATTGCTCATCAGTGTGGGATCCGTACCAGATCGGTTTGACGGAGGAGATATAGAAGATCCAAAGAAGAGCGGCGCGTTTCGTCACAGGGTTATTTGGTAACCGTGATAGCGATACGGAGATGTTTAATAAACTCAAGTGGCAGACTCTGCAAGAGAGGCGCTCTGCATCGCGTTGTAGATTGCTCGCCAGGTTTCGAGAGGGTGCGTTTCTGGATGAGGTACCGAATTTATTGCTTCCCCCTACTTATACCTCCCGAGGAGATCACGAATGTAAAATTAGAGAGATTAGAGCGCGCACGGAGACTTTCAGACAGTCGTTCTTCCCGCAAACGATACGCGACTGGAACAGGAAAGGGAGGTAATGACAGTGGCATGTAAAGTGCCCTCCGCCACACACCGTTGGGTGGCTTGCGGAGTATAAATGTAGAATGTAGATGTAGACCATGTGACGTGTGACCCCTGGAGCCGGCCGGTGTGGCCGTGCGGTTCTAAGCGCGTCAGTTTGGAACTGCGTGACCGCTACGGTCGCAGGTTCGAATCCTGCCTCGGGCATTGATGTGTGTGATGTCCTTAGGTTAGTTAGGTTTAAGTAGTTCTAAGTTCTAGGGGACTGATGACCTCAGTAGTTAAGTCCCACAGCGCTCGGAGCCATTTTTGACCCCTGGACTCGCTGATGTTAAAGAAAGAGTTTTATAGAGTATAAGTATCATCATTGCCATTCTGTCTCTGTATCACTGGACTGGTATCAAGTTAGAAAAATCATTATGAATGCATGCTAAGATGGAAAACTGGCTAAATTTTCATAATGTTCGATTTTACAAGGAAAACGCGAAAACTGAACAAAGAACCTTGACGGAAAGCGCCAAATTTTCAAACGTATTTACTGCAACTAAACTTCTTTCTATTATGAACACTGTGTTCTTCGACTTCTATAATATCACGTTGACAGGAATTACGACGAGCTCGAAAAATTAACAGGCATTTTCATGCTAGCGGTTGTGAAGACAGTGAAGCTGACAGTGAGATTTCGACTCTTACTATTCTGACGACAGTGCATAAAAAGAAGGGCATTAAATAATATTCTACAAAATATTTATTATTTTGTCAGTATTGCAAAATGCATTATTGTATGCAACATTTCTTATCGCTTTTATGAGCTGAGCTGGTGTTGACTTGACAGCGTTTTTCTGGGTACTGCAGTAATAGAATATTATAGAATGTCTGTACTTGTCGAATTACTGCCGGCCGGGGTGACCGAGCGGTTCTAGGAGCTTCAGTCTGGAACCGCGCGACCGCTACGGTCGCAGGTTCGAATCCTGCCTCGGGCATGGATGTGTGTGATGTCCTTAGGTTAGTTAGGTTTAAGTAGTTCTAAGTTCTAGGGGACTGATGACCACAGATGTTAAGTCCCATAGTGCTCAGAGCCATTTGAACCATTTTTTGTCGAATTACTGTTCACAGCCGTGTAAAATATTAGTAAGGTCGTTTTCAAACTCGTAAGCTGTAGCTTATAAGTTCTGCGAGTTACACGTTGGTGAACAGACACCATGCGTTGAATTATTGCTCCTTCCCTAGCGGGCGGTGACCGTTCGCGGCTGGAATCCCACTACCTCCCTTGCGCACTCCACTGCCGTCTGCGCTGGTACGAGCCGCTCTACTTTCTGGGTGCACGTATACAGTAACCGTCCTATCATACACCCAGAAAATACGGCAGTTCGTTACCTCACGTCGAGTCGTTCCTCGAGATCCCGACTCCGGCGAAGAAGGCCCGGAGTCCAGTGTGGCGACAGCGTGCAGCGACATTGACAAACGACGAGCGACACACACAGGTGGCTCTGGCGTCGCGCGGCCATCGGACGCGCACTGATTTATGGGTGCTTACGCTGTTTAATATCGGCGCTGTTTAATAAATACTGCCGCCAGCTTCTCGGGGAAACGGAGATGGCTTGCTGGGGAATTATTCACTCGATCTCTGCCATGACAGCGCCTGTCTAACTGGATGGCAGATTGGTTTTCCTCCGAACCTGATGAGTTTTTTAACTGGTGTATGACTCGATTTGCAAAACATAAGAGATACGGTGTAGAAATAAAACTTTAACAGAGCTTTGGAGGACTTGCTATGAAATAAAGCACAGAGAGCATTCTTGACGAAATTCTAAAACCATTGAGGGAATTGCTAACCAAACTACAGGGTGGCGCACGAAATGTGTTACCAATTGTTTCTTTCACAATTTACGACGCACATTAGATAGCCCGCTGGGATCTCTAATGCAGTACCAGCAGAGCTTGAAAAACAAATGAGTTACGAAATGACGTGTAATTCACGATACTGCCGCTAGGAGACTTGTAAGCAGCAATGACTGACAATGGAAGACTGACGACACAGCAACGATCGGCAATTGTGTTACTTTTTCATGAAACGAAAAGCCTTGTGACTCAGAGACGTTTTCGACAACAGTTTAACACAAGATGGGTCCTTTGCAAGAAGACCATCCACAGGTTGTACGATAAATTTCTACAGGAAGGAACAGTATTGGAAGCGAAGCGATCTCCGCCTAAGCCTGTTTGTTCGCCGGAGAATATTGTAGCGGTACGAGTTACTGTACAGAGAAGTCCCGGGAAATCGTGTAGAAAGGCATCTGGGCAACTGGGAATATCCAGACGCTCCGTTCAACGCATTCTTAAAAGTGAGCTCCATATGTACCCATACAAGATGACCTGTGCACAGAAGCTCACTGAAGAACACAAGCAGCAGAGACTACTGTTTGCTCAGTGGGCGGAGGATGGGGAAGAAGCTCTCAACAACGTTTGGTTTTCAGACGAGGCGCATTTTCATTTAGACGGTGTGGTTAACAAACAAAATGTACGCTTTTGGGCCACTGAAAACCCACAAGTGCTTCATGAACGACAACATTATGCTCCGAGGATTACAGCGTGGGCATCAATTTCCAGTAACGGACTTATTGGACCCTTTTTCTTTGAAGAAACTGAACAGCGAGCGTTATTTGAGCATGCTTCGCAATAGCTTCATTCCACAGCTTCTTGCTACTGCCTTGCCCTTCAACGCGCAGTGGTTCATGCACGATGGAACAGGGCACATACTGCAAACACCGTGTTAGAGTTTTTACACGAGCATTTCGACATGCGGATCATTTCACTCAGGTTTCCAGGTCGCTTCAATGACGGACAAAACTGCCCCCCCCCCCCCCCCCAATAGTCCAGATCTCAATCCATGTGACTTCTTTCTTTGGGGGTACCTAAAGGAAAAAAATTTCCCGAAACTACCACGTGATTTAATGGAGCTCAGATGACTTATTCTTCAAACTTGCAGCGGAATTACGGAAGACATGTGCCGTAGGTTAATCACTAACTTCAGTGTTCGTTTGAAGGAAGTTAGGAAACGAAATGGTGGACATATTGAGCATGTGCTGATTTAGAACAAATCTCCATGGACGGTTCTTCATTGTCATATGTGTTCCTTTCAGATTGTATTAACGATAAAGTTTATATTCAAAAACAAAATGGTAACATATTTCGTGCGCCACCCTGTATCATTCACGCTAATGTGCAGAACCTATTAGATTGGAGACATTCCATCAGACTTTTTCACCCAGAAAACCTCGAAAGTTAGATAGGTCGGATAAGTGTGAAATGATAATCACCCTAACAGTTCTTGTGTCCAAAGTTGCTAACAAGAACAACGTACAGGATAGAATAGAGAATCGTGGTCAAGGTAGCTGAAGATCCATTTCTATTTAGAAAAAGACACGTAACTGAAGCAAAACTTTAGAAAAATCAGTACCCTTTCACAAGAACTGCCGGTTGTGTGAAATAACTAGCATTGGAATTAAAGAGTTAAGAATAAAGATGCAGTCTTTCGCATCTACCGTTCAGTTTATACATCGAAGTGACATTGACGGAAATACAGGAAACGTACCTTGGAAGCAAACTAACACATTACGGACGAGTAAAAGTGCATAACAAGCAGACCAGCACAGGGATAAAAGCGGTGTTCTAGGCATATCAAATCTAAGAGTACGAAATAGCGGTGCCTGTGCTATTAAAAAGTATGACTCAATGTTCCTTCGGACATGCATGAATGCATGCAAGTTTCCCACTCCATGTCTAAGCGGTTTCCCTGAAAGTCCGCCCCCTTATCCGCCCTCCCTAACAAAGCCATTGCTGGGACGGATGTGACTCCTTATACTGAATATCTTTGGCTGTCATTGCTGAGGAATGTTATTGAAAATTAAAACAGTAATACGAATAAAATCTGGGCTCATTGCGTTTTTATCACAAGTCAAAGACGCCATGTTTAGAGCTGTTAATAAATGAGGTTTCCTGAAGAATTGGTGACGGAAGTATGGGAAACACTGTCAAGAATACGTACATGCATGTCCGAAAGAACACTGAGTCGTACTTATTAATAACACAGACATTGTTATTTCGTATTTATTCACCAATTTATTCACTCTCAATAAGTATGTCCTCGCTGGATGGGAATATACGTAAGTACGAATGCACGTTTTGACACCATGACAACGCCATGTGGAGGTTTTGGTATGGCCGTGATTCGTGCTCGGAGAGCCGAAGCGATTAAGGCGACCGCTCACGTAAAGCTGGAAATTCGGTTTCGAGTCACAGTCCGGAATAAATTTTCATTGTCGTCGTTCTAATATACAGCCAAATATGGTTCATATTCGCAAGACTGCCAATACATTTCCTGTGTTTACAGCATACACTCCGTAGCATCATGCTGTGCTCAATACTGGATACGTCCAGTTACCATTAGCAGCCAATATTGTCGAATGCCGTAAATATCATTGGCCTTTTGCGACTTACTCAAGAGGCTACGTGTCAGATCACAATTTAGTAGTAATGATGAGCAGACTGAAGTTTAGCAGACTAGTCAGGAAGAACCAATGCGCAAAGAAGTCGGATACTGCTATGCTAGAAGAGATACACTTGAATTCCTCTGAGTCTATCGATATTGCAATAAGGAGTAGCTGAGTACATTGTTCAGTTGAAGAGGTATGGACATCTATAAAAAGATGTTATTCCTAGTAAGCATAAGTGACACGGCTGAAACGTATTTTATTTTGGTTTTGACATGAACATAGCTGCTCTCAGTTCCGACCATTGCTTTCTCCCACCGTAACTTTACGATTTCTCAAAATTTGATTCCGATGAAAACACGTTCAGTGGATGTCGCAACCTAAGTCAATTGTACCAAACAGTTATTTGCAACCGTTTGGCTTTATAACTCCTATGTTTGGAAACTGCATACGGTTGCTGAGAAACAGCCATGTTTAAAACTGTAAGAGCTATAAAAAGGGCAGTCACAGAAGTTGGAGAGGAAAACATAGTTATAAGAAAGGTAACCGTAAAGAAACTATAGGTAACAAAAAAGTAAATGCAAAAATGTTCTTTGCAATTCAGTAATGCAGTAATACTAGTCACTTAGGAATGAAACAAACAGGAAGTGCGGGGAAACTAAGACGAAGTGGCTACATGAAGAATGTGAAGAAATTGCAAAGCAAATGGTTGTCGGTAGATCTGATCTAGCACATAGAAGAGTTAAAACGATCTTCGGTGAAATTAAAAGCACGGGCGATATCGTTAAAAGTGCAGTGGGAATTCTAATGTTAAACGCAGAGGAGAATGGGGATAGGTGGAAAGAGCACATGGAGGGCGCTGTAAGGGGAGGACTCATCTGATAACATGAGAGTAGAAGCAGTAGTCTATATGCAAGATATAGGGGATCCAGTATTAGATTCAGAATTTAGAAGTGCTTCGGAAGGCTTAAAATAAAATGAAGCTAAATGGGTAGTTAACATTTCATCAGAATTTCTAAAATCATTGGGAGAAGTGGCAACAATAACTACTCATTGGTGTGTAGAATGTATGAATCTGGCGACGCACCATCCACACAATTCCCAAGACTGCAAGAGCTAACACAATATCGCACAATGAGCTTAACAGCTCATGCATCCAAGTTGCTGACAAGAATAATATACAGAAGATGGTTCTAATGGCTCTGAGGTCATCAGTCCCCTAGAACTTAGAACTACTTAAACATAACTAACCCAAAGACATCGCACACATCCATGCCCGGGGCAGGAACCGAACCTGCGACCGTAGCGGTCGCACGATTCCGAATACAGAAGAATGGGAAAGAAAATTGAGAATCTGTTAGACGACGATCAGCTTGGCTTTACAAAAGGGCAGGCAGTTCTGTCGTTGCGGTTGATAATGGAAGCTGGGCTAAAGAAAAATCAAGACACGTTCATAGCATTTGTCGAGCTGGAAAAAGCGTTTGACATTCTCATATGGTGCAAGATGTTCGAAATTCTGAGAGAAACATATGTAAGCCATAAGGGAAGACGACTAATATACAATATGTACAAAAAGCAAGACGGAGCAATAACACTTGAACGCCAAGAACAAAGTGCCCGGATTAAAAAGGGTGTAAGACAGGGATAAGTTATTCGGCCCTATTCTACAAACGATACTTCGACTAACGACGACGGGAATAAGAGGTTCAAAAGTGGGATAAAAATTCAAGCTGAAAGGATATTAGTGGTAAGAAAAGCTGATGACATTGGTACCCTCAGTGAAACTGAAAAAGAATAACAGCATCTGTTGAGTGGAATGAAGAGTCTAAATAGTACAGAATATGGATTGAGAGTAAATTGAAGGAACGCCAAAGTAATGAGAAGTAGCAGAAATGAGAACACCGAGAAACTTCACGTGCAATTGAGGATCACGAAGTAGACGAAGTCAAGGAAGTCTGCTACCTAGACAGTAAAATAACCCATGACAGACAGAGCTCAGAGGACATAAAAAGCAGACTTGCACTGGCAAAAAAAAAGGCATTGCGGACCTGGGGAAGTCTACTAAAATCAAACATGGTCCTTAATTTGAGGAAGAAATTTCTGAGAATGTAATTCTGGAATATAGTATCGCGTGTCAGTGAAACAGGGTTTGGGAAAAATGGAACGTAAAAGAATCGAATGTTTGAGATCTGGTACTACAGAAAAATGTTGAAAATTAGGTGCAATGTTAAGGTAAGAAATGAGGAGGTTCTCCGCAGAATCAAAGGGGAAAGGAATATGTGGAAAACACTGATAAGGAGAAGGGACAGGATGACAGGACATCTGTTAAGACATCAGGAAATAACTTCCATGGTACTCGAGGGATCTGTGGAGGATAAAAACTGTAGATGAAGACAGAGATTGGAATAAGGAAATAACTGAGGACGTAGGTTGCAATTGTTACTCTGAGATTAAAAGGATGGCACAAGAAAGAAAGTGCTTTGGCCATTGTCTCTTATTTTGCTGCCCAAATAACAATACCAATTTAAAGATTTTTATGCCTCAGCATTTCCAGATTTAATTCGTCTACATTCTGATATCCTGCCGTACTTTCTCAACTACTGCTTCCCATTCATATCCTTTGCCTTTCGTAAATGCAACTCAGTTTCTTTAGGAGTTGTAGATAACGTGTTGCTCCCAGGATTTCATCCCTGCTATTTGCAGAATTTCAAAGGGAACATAACATACAGCATGGGCGAAAGGAGAATCTAAAAATGGTATAAACTTAGGATAGCTTTCTTTTACCTATCTGCTAAGGTCAGTCATGCCTCGTGCTTTCCTACATTTCTCCAGAACCTAAACTGAATTCCCGGAAGACGTCTTCTTCAGTAGAAGTTTTCCCATTCTCCTGTAAATAATTCGTGTAAGTATTTTTCATGCATAACTTTTGACCCTCATGATTTGGTTGAATTCCCACCAGTCAGCTACCTGCTTTCTGAGAAACTGAAATTATCCCGTTCTTCTTGAAGTCCTGAGAGAATTTCGACTCCTTCTCTTACGTGCCAGGTGGAATAGTTTTGCTACGGATGGGTCCCCTAACGATCTTAACAGTTCTAAAGAGGTATCTACTCCAGGGCACTGTGTCTAATTCATTTAGAGCTCGGTGAGATTCTTCTCGTAGTATCATATCATCTCATCTTCATTTCCTTGCTCTTCCCTTTCTATAATATTATCGTCAAGTGATTCAAATGGTTCAAATGGCTCTGAGCACTATGGGACTTAACATCTGAGGTCATCAGTCCCCTAGAACTTAGAACTACTTAAACCTAACTAACCTAAGGACATCACACACATCCGAGCCCCAGGAAGGATTCGAACCTGCGACCGTAGCGGTCGAGCGGTTCCAGATTGAAGCGCCTAGAACCGCATGGCCACAACGGCCGGCGTCAAGTGATAATCATCGCAATAAGAATGGGAGCACCTGGGGCTCTCATCAGCGAATGTTTATTTTACCAGAAGAGCTTCATGTAGTTATACAGTATCTAATAAAAATTAGACCTTTATATAAGGCGGAATGGACCAGTACAGGGCTATTACAAATGATTGAAGCGATTTCATAAATTCACTGTAGCTCCATTCATTGACATATGGTCACGACACACTACAGATACGTAGAAAAACTCATAAAGTTTTGTTCAGCTGAAGCCGCACTTCAGGTTTCTGCCGCCAGAGCGCTCGAGAGCGCAGTGAGACAAAATGGCGACAGGAGCCGAGAAAGCGTATGTCGTGCTTGAAATGCACTCACATCAGTCACTCATAACAGTGCAACGGCACTTCAGGACGAAGTTCAACAAAGATCCACCAACTGCTAACTCCATTGGGCGATGGTATGCTCAGTTTAAAGCTTCTGGATGCCTCTATAAGGGGAAATCAACGGGTCGGCCTGCAGTGAGCGAAGAAACGGTTGAACGCGTGCGGGCAAGTTTCACGCGTAGCCCGCGAAAGTCGACGAATAAAGCAAGCATGGAGCTAAACGTACCACAGTCGACGGTTTGGAAAATCTTACGGAAAAGGCTAAAGCAGAAGCCTTACCGCTTACAATTGCTATAAGCCCTGACACCCGATGACAAAGTCAAACGCTTTGAATTTTCGGCGCGGTTGCAACACCTCATGGAAGAGGATGCGTTCAGTGCGAAACTTGTTTTCAGTGATGAAGCAACATTTTTTTCTTAATGGTGAAGTGAACAGACACAATGTGCGAATCTGGGCGGTAGAGAATCCTCACGCATTCGTGCAGCAAATTCGCAATTCACCAAAAGTTAACGTGTTTTGTGCAATCTCACGGTTTAAAGTTTACAGCCCCTTCTTCTTCTGCGAAAAAAACGTTACAGGACACGTGTATCTGGACATGCTGGAAAATTGGCTCATGCCACAACTGGAGACCGACAGCGCTGACTTCATCTTTCAACAGGATGGTGCTCCACCGCTCTTCCATCATGTGATCGGCATTTCTTAAACAGCAGATTGGAAAACGGATGGATCGGTCGTGGTGGAGATCATGATCAGCAATTCATGTCATGGCCTCCACGCTCTCCCGACTTAACCCCATGCGATTTCTTTCTGTGGGGTTATGTGAAAGATTCAGTGTTAAACCTCCTCTACCAAGAAACGTGCCAGAACTGCGAGCTCGCATCGACGATGCTTTCGAACTCATTGATGGGGACATGCTGCGCCGAGTGTGGGAGGAACTTGATTATCGGCTTGATGTCTGCCGAATCACTAAAGGGGCACATATCGAACATTTGTGAATGCCTAAAAAAACTTTTTGAGTTTTTGCATGTGTGTGCAAAGCATTGTGAAAATATCTCAAATAATAAAGTTATTGTAGAGCTGTGAAATCGCTTCAATCATTTGTAATAACCCTGTATATGTTATGAGACGCGTACCCGCCAGTATAACGGGAGACATGAAGTACTGTATTGTCAGTTGAGAAGCAGTAACTACAGACTGGAGACGTCAGTGACATAGAAAGTGAACGTGTCATTGCATATCACCTAAATAAGAAATGCATCAGAGACATTCCAACTCCTCCAAAGCTGCCCAACTGTTGGTGATATTTTTTTGAAGTACAGACATGAAGGAACAACCACAGCTGAACCAAGACAAAGGACTTTATTCACTGACTGACAGGGATCGTCGAACACTGCGAAAGGTGTTTGTAATGAAGTCAGCGGGAGGAAATCCCCAAGATCGGCAAAGTTTTACACAAGTTCGAAATATAGCGCGTACTTAAATGCGAGATGCTTTTAATAATTTGCATAACGAAATTCTGTCTCGAAATCTGGCAGAAAACCCAAAGAGATTCTGGCCATACATAAAGCACACCTGCGGCAAGACGCAATCGATACCTTCACTGCGCGATAACAACGCGAAGTCACTGATGGCAGTGCCACTAAAGCAGAGTTATTAAACACGGTTTTCCGAAACTCCTTCACCAAAGAAGACGAAGTAAATATTCTGGAATTCCGATCAAGAACAACTGCCAAGATGAGAAACATAGAAGTAGATATCCTCGGTGTAACAAAGCAGCTTAAATCACTTAAAGGCAAGGCCTCCGGTCCAGATTGTATACCGGTCAGGTTCCTCTCAGAGTATGCTGATAAAATAGCTCCATGTTTAGCAATTACATACAACCACTCGCTCACAGAAATATCCGTACCTGAAGACTGGAAACTTGCTCAAGTCACACCAATACCCAAAAAGGGAAGTAGGAGGAATCCGCTGAATTACAGGCCTATATCACTAACGTCGATTTGCAGTAGGATTTTAGAACATATGCTTTGTTGGAACATTATGAAGTATCTCGAAGAAAACGATTTATTGACTCACAGTCAGCGCGGTTTCAGAAAATATCGTTCCACAACTAGCTCTTTATACTCATGAAGTAATAAGTGCTATCGACAGGGGATGTCAAATTGATTCCATATTTTCAGATTTCCAGAAGGCTTTTGACACCGTTCCTCAGTTGTGCTGCTGGATTCGTGATTTCCTGTCAGAAAGGTCACAGTTCGTAGTAATAGACGGAAAGTCATCGAGAAAAACAGAAGTAGTATCCGGTGTTCCCCAAGGAAGTGTTATAGGCCCTCTATTGTTCCTGATCTATATTAACGACATAGGAGACAACCTCAGTGCCGCCCTAGATTGTTTGCAGATGATGCTGTCATTTACCGTCTTGTAAAGTCATCAGATGATCAAAACGATTTGCAAAATGATTTAGATAAGATACCTGTATGGTGCGAAAAGTGCCAATTGATCCCGAATAAAGAAAAGTGTGAAGTTATTCACATGAGTACTAAAAGAAATCAGCTAAATTTCTATTACGCGATAAGTCACACAAATCTGAAGGCTGTAAATTCAGCTAAATGGTTCAAATGGCTCTGAGCACTATGGGACTTAACATCTTAGATCATCAGCCCCCTAGAACTTAGAACTACTTAAACTTAACTAACCTAAGGACATCACACACATCCATGCCCGAGGCAGGATTCGAACCTGCGACCGTAGTAGTCCCGCGGTTATTCAACTAAATACTTAGGGATTACAATTACAAATAACCTAAATTGGAACGATCACATAGATAATATTGTGGGTAGAGCAAACGAAAGACTGCGATTCATTGGCAGAACACATAGAAGGTGCTACAGGTCTACTGAAGAGACTGCTTACTCCACGCTTGTCAGCGCTATTCTGGAGTATTGCTGTGCGGTGTGGGGTCCGCATCAGGTGGGACTGATAGATGACATCGGAAAAGTACAAAGAAGGGAAGCTCGTTTTGTATTATCGTGAAGTAGGGGATGTAGTGTCACAGACATAATAGTTGAATTGGAGTGGCAGTCATTTTTTTTTTTTTTTAAAGGCGTTTTTCGTTGCGACATGATCTTCTCATGAAGTTTCAATCACCAGGTTTCGCCTCCGATTGCGAAAACATTCTGTTGCCACCCACCTACATATCGAGAAATGATCATCACGGTAAAATAAGAGAAATCAGGGCACGCACAGAAAAATTGAAGTGCTCGTTTCTCCCGCGTGCCGTTCGAGAGTGGAACGGTAGAGAGACAGCTTGAAGGTGGTCGAATGAACGCTCTGCCAGGCACTTTATTGTGAATAGCAGAGTAATCACGTAGATGCAGACGTAGATGTAGGAATCACTCGTGAGATCCAAAGTGCTACCAGCAGTCCAGTTAGTACAATAGATGTGAGTAAGAAGTTGAAAAGAGTAAGATACAATGGTTGAGCAGCTCCGCATAAGCAAAACATTTTTGTAGTCCACGCTAAGTGACGCTTGAGTCGCTGTAGACAGCGGAGGACTGGAAACGAGTGATTGGGGTGAAGAATCACGCTACACACTACGGCAAAGCGATGGACGGCTTTGGGTTTTATGAATGACTGGAGGACGATGATGATGATGATTGGTTTGTGAGGCGCTCAACTGCGCGGTCATCAGCGCCGGGACGAAGTCCCAAATTTACACAGTTAAATTGTTTTCACAGTCCACTTGTTTTCACAGTCCAATCTAGTCACTGTTACGAATGATGATGCTGATGAAATGACGAGGACAACACAAACACCCAGTCCCTGGGCCGAGAAAATCCCCAACCCGGCCTGGAATCGAACCCGGTACCCCATGATGGAGAGGCAGCAACTCTAGCTACCAGACCACGAGCTGCAGGCATGACTGGAGGAGTTTACGTGCCATAATGTGCGGTGTTCACAATAAAGTACATACATCGGCCTGTTTTTAGTGGTTAGGGTGGTAGTTCGCTAAATTGCACTTAAGAAAACGCAAAGTGCGGTAGGATATGAACAAAATTTGCAGAGCTGTCAACAGCTTATAGTAGAGGAACAGATTGGAGACGATGATTGTTTGTATAAGCATTAAACAGACGTCTGTGAGACAGTGTTTTTTGAACAATAACATCTTTGAAACGAACTCACATGCCCACTATCCCCACCTGGGCGGTGGAGCTCTTGGACTTGGCTTAGAACGTTTATTACAAATCATCAAATTTTATGTAAAAACAAAAGAAAACGAAGGCATGTTCATACAACAGTGTTATCCTAGAGCATAGTTCTAGCCTGCGCTAAAAATTTGTTTACAAAATTTTTCAGAAAAAAGTTATTTACACCATTTTTCAGAAAAGAAGGATGAAATAAACACTAACAAAAAGCTATCAAGACCATTTCATATCACCGGCTGGAAAGGCGCTTACTCAGAACTGATTGTGAATAAACCATTCAAAAGACATTTCTCTAGGAACAGATCCACTGAAACGAGACCATACGTAACACGGTAATAAAAGGGTGATAAACGTATAAACGTAAAAGAATGGTCTTTCCAAAGCGATTGAAGCAACAGAGAATTATCTTCGAAATCGCGAACACCACTGAGCGAAGCGCAGCATAGCTCCACACGTACATCATATATACCGTAACTTACCTGATTTTTCAGGTTTATATGCTGTACGTGTGCCTCTATCCTGTGCTTCGCTCGGTGCTGTTCACGACTTCCAAGGTAATTCTCCTTTGCTTCAGTGGTTTTGAAAAGACCTTTCTTTTACTTTTATACGTTTATCCCCGATTTATTCCTATTACTGTCTTACGTATATTCTTGTTTCAGTGGATACAGTCTGACAGAAATGCCTTTTAGATGGTTTAATCAGCATCAGTTATTGCCACCCTCCTCTCCAGCCGGTGATATGAAACTCTCGTGATAGCTCTTGGTGAGTGTTTATGTTCTCCGCCTTTTTTTGAAAAATAGCCGTACGTACAGATACACCAATTTTTAGACAGATACATGTGAAACCGCTTTTATACCAGTCATTGAGATCAGTGGGAAGACATCGGAGCGCTTTGTTGTGTTACGCACAACTGATGGTTCCTTTCTGTGGCTTCACCAGCAGGCAAAGGCGTGTACACTACTCTCGATCTCTTTGTTGTAGCAGCATCTGCCTTTAGCGTACAGGGCTTGCGGAGAGCAAGTGGTGAGCACTGAAGCGGTTAGGAACTTGGAGCAGCCTAAGGCAGCAGATGGCTCTGCGGCTGGCCTTCCTGCGCCCATCTGCGACACCCTACTGCTTACAGTCGATCGAGAAAGAAGCAAACGCGGCTACAGAGTTTGCTAAGAGGCGTCTACCCCAGGGAGCGCAATTTTCGGCGCGAGGGCCAGGCAGTGCTGGGACGCCCCTGGTAGACCGCAACCATCGCACCAATTGGGCGCCACTCCGCATCCCAACTTCGTGGCGGTGTAGCAGCCGACTTCCTGCACAACTAACATCTTCGATACGCTGCAAGGGGAGCTCATAAAAGAATCTAGAAGAAGCGTCAGAATGGGTTAATAAACCGTTGTTTCCTAAAAACTTTCATTTCTTATGTTTTATATACATAACGTCGAATTACATAAAGTGCTTCATAAAAGAAAGTTAATAGATTGCATTTAGTACATACGAGGGTCGATCAGTAATAATGCCCCACATTTTTTTAAGCCATCAGTATACATAGACAAACGTCCTTGTTGGTGCTGCTCATTTGATGTTCGTTCTGTGCGCCGGTGAAGTTTCGAATCGTTCTGGTAGATGGCCGAGCCGTAGTACAGCGTTAGAATGGCGTCTACATACAACTCACGTTACAAGCAGCATACTGTTGTTGAATTCTTGTGTGCAGAAAAAGAAACCGTGTTGAACATCCATAAACTTTTTTGTGTAGTGTATGGCGGTGTTGCAACTGACATGAGTACAGTTGGGCGATGGGTAAAGAAAGTTACAGCCTCAGGATCAGCCACGCTCGGGACGTCCTGACACAACCACTGCTCCAGACATGCTGAATCGTGTGGTTGCCATTATGCGTGTCGACCGGCGCATCACAACTCATCAATTGGCTCTCCAGTTGTCGGTCAGTATTGGAAGTTCGTCTGCAATGATCGAGACTCTCGGATATTCAAAGAAGTGCTATGGGTTCCACGAATGCTCACAGCGGAGCACAAGGTTCAAAGAAAGGCCATTCCATTTGAGTTGTTGGCGCGTTTTGAGACGACGGAGAGGCCATTCTGTTACAGATCGTTACGGGGGACGAAATATGGGTGCACCACTTCGCGCCAGAAACAAAATGGCAATCAATGGAGTCGCATCATCCTCATTCACTACAAAATAAGAAATTCAAAACAACCCCTACGGCCGGAAATGCCATAGTGACAGTCTTCCGACATTGTGATTGGATCATTCTCGTGGATTTGATGCCAACAGGGTTGACAATAATTAAGACACATACGGGAGGACTCCGAATAAACTCAAGAACCGTTTCCGACGTGCTCGATCGGACAAGAATCCAGCATAAATCTTGCTCGAACAGGATAATGCACGACCACACACGTCTAAGAACCCGGGAAGACATCGCCAAATTGGGTTGGACATCATTGCCTCATCCACCCTACAGTCCAGACCTGACACTCGCGGACTTCCATCTCTTTGGGCCGCTTAAACATTCTCTATAGGGAACACACTTTGAAGATGAGGAGAGTGTCGGTCATGCAGTGAAAACATGGCTACGCCTATAGGACAAGAGCTTTTGCCAGCAGGGAATACATGCTCCTCCACAACGTTGGCGTACGAAAATAGACCATGATGAAGACTATGTATAAAAATAGGACGTAGACAAAACATATTGACGTATATTGCTACCAAATTCTGACTCTTAACAATAAATCTGTTATGAGATAAAATGTGGCGAATTACTTATTGAACGACCCTCGAATTTTACTTAATGTACTTGTATTAATCACAATGGACCACGATCAGTAGGCTCCGTATGAAAACTGCCCCTACCTAAAGACCAAAAATTAAGTTGCAACCACTGTTCCTTCTAAAACGGTGTGGCAGATCGGTAGTCAACGCAAGTCCCAAGTTTGCAACACAGTCCAGCACTCAGTTGTAATCCACCAAGAAGTTTCGAATCACTGCACATGCCGCCGAACAGTGAAACTATTCAGTCTGATTACAGTCACTGGGATACTTTTTTTTTCTTTTTTTATAAATTATAACTGAAGAAGGCAAAAAGAGGTACAGGGAACTGAATAATGAATTAAGAAGAGAAACTGAAGAAGCAAGGGAAAAATGGTTGAAACAGAAATGATACGAAATAGAGAAAATGGAGAAAGAGGGAAAGTATGAAATGATGTATAGACTGGCTAGTGAGATAGTTTTTGAACGTAAAAGAAAGACGAATAACCTGGAAATAGAAAGAACGGAGGGTACTCTAGTAGACGAACCACAGCAAGTTTAGAACAAATGGAAAGAATATATTGAATGTCTGTATAAGGGGGATGAAATGCAAAGCGAAATTAAGGTTGAAGAGAAGCAATATGTGCCGGAAGATGGAAAGGGATTCACCATCTTGGAAGCAGAAGTAGAAAAGGCGCTGAAGGAAATGAAGACTAGGAAGGCATGTGGAATTGATGATTTGCCAGCAGAACTGTTGAAGAGTCTGGGAAACAAGGCAAGAAAAGAAACAGTCTACCTCTGTAACGAGATATGTGACAAAGGGGAATGGCCTGAGGACTTCCTTGCAACAGTTATGATACCAATAGAGAAAAAGAGAAACACTAAAAAATGTGAAGAGTACTGGACCATCAGTCCAATTTCTCATGCAGCTAAAGTCTTGCTGAGAGTGTTGAATAGAAGGCTGTATAGCAAGCTGGATAAAGGGATTGCAGAGGAGCAGCTTGGATTTAGAAGAGGAAAAGGAACAAGAGATGCTATTGGCCTGTTAAGAACTATAGGGGAAAGATATGTGGAAAAAGGTAGAGAAATCTTTGCTGTTTTTATAGATTTAGAAAAGGCTTTTGACAGAGGTCAGTGGAACGAGCTGATGGATATTTTGAAGACGAAAGGAGTAGACTGGAAAGAGAGTCGACTGATACAGAATTTGTATTTACACCAGAAAGTAAGAATAAGGATAGGAAATGAAATGTCAGAAGGAAGCGGCATTGGACGAGGTGTTACACAACGTTATTGCCTTTCCCCACTGTTGTTTAACGTATACCTTGAAGAGATTATTATGAAAGGCTTTGATGGGAAAAGAGGAATATGCATTGGCAGAAAGAGAATAGAATGTGTAAGATTTGCTGATGACATGGTATTAGTGGCAGAAAGTGAGCGTACAGTGAATAATATGCTGAAAGATCTGAATGAAGCTTGTGTGGAATATGGGATGCAAATGAACACAGCAAAAACAAAGAGTATGGTGATCAGTACAAGACGCAGACTGTCCAACATTAAAAAGGTACAATCTACCATTAGCCAAGTAAGCGCATTTAAATATCTTCGAAGCACAATAACTGAAGACTTGAGATGTCACCAGGAGGTGAAAACTCGAATTGCCATAGCGAAGGAAGCATTCAACAGAAAGAGGAGACTCTTATGTGGCCATTAGATAAAGGACTCAGGAAAAGGCTAGGCAAATGTTTTGTCTGGAGTGTGGCACTACATGGGGCAGAAACATGGACGCTGAGATGAGAAGATGAAAAAAGGTTAGAAGCATTTGAGATGTGGATGTGGAGGAGAATGGAGAGAATAAGCTGGACGGAAAGAGTGAGTAATGAAAGAGTCTTGGAAAGGGTTGGTGAGAGAAGATGTCTGCTGAAGGTTGTAAGAGAAAGGAAAAATACTGGTTGGGACATTCATTGAGAAGGGAATGCTTGCTAGCAGATGCTTTGGAAGGATTGGTTTGTGGGAAAAGACTGAGAGGAAGAAGGAGATACAATATGGTAGACGACAGAAAGGGAAGAGGAAATTATGCAGACCTGAAGACGATGGCAGAATACCGGACAGCCAGGAGAGCTACCATGTGAAAACCTGCCTTTTGGCAGAACATTGATGATGATGATGATGATGATGATGATGATGATGATGATGATGGTGAATACTTATTCTCCAAACACATATGTTTGTTCATGCCAATTACCACCCTCATCTGCACGCCTCCAGGGCTGCCTGTACATTACTTCTTAATCGGGTGAAGCTGTGATGCTGTAACCACAAGGCCTCAGTTCATATTTAGGAATAACACAGAGATAAATGTAAGTTGGTAACTGGTCAAAATAGTATTATGAAACTGTTGTTCTGAGGCAAATAATTAGAATATCAATTTTAGCTATGTTCCCTAGCCGACAGAAAAAGAGCGTTAACGTAACGATGTTGTTCAAATATAGTTTTTCCCCTGATAATTGTGAAGCAATATGTAGTAGAATTAATAAAATATCAGTTACCACCTAGTTGACGATTGCCGTTAAAACGATATTCTTTCTGAGAAGGAACCTGCTTTCACGTGGAATGAAGACTTGCAAAGAGAATCGTTCTTTCAGAACTTGCTTCAAGAACACCAAATTATGTTGATTATTTGAAAGGTTGGCCGAATGCAGGAAGTGAGTAGGAGCAGGAGAGGTAAAACACTTCGGTACTGCGTGTAAATTTATAGATGTTTACTATAGGAAAAAACAAGCAAATAAATGGTTACATAACTTTGCAATGATGAGCAGCACGTAGGTGCGAAGCCTTAGGCGTGTCGTAAGTAGTGCAAAGTCTCTATATAAAGCGAAGCTGAAGCGAAGTGTCCCGGCCGTCTGTCTGCTCTTCATCAAATGGGGTGAATCTGGAGCGGAGCTCGTAGATCTGGACAGCGCCGGCTAGAACTTGCACCTACGCCATGGTATCGCTGTTTGATACTCGACTGTTTTTTTCTCTGGGGCGAGCCCTTAAACGGGACCCATAGACACATACTTTTACGGGGGAAAGATATCGTTTACAGCCGGGTGACACGGACCTAAAGTTTAGACAAGATGTTAGTTTAAGTATTTAAGGAGCTCTGTAGCATCAAATGATTAAGAAAATCAACTAATTAGACAAGCACTATTTCGTATATTTTATTACTTGAAATTCGCGATACCACACATGACAATTTAACGATGGCAACAAGAATCGCCTACATCCCAAGCCTCCAAATTCACCAACATGCCTCTCTGGACGTGTCAGAATGATCTACTGACCTGTCATGAACCGCTAATATGTCTCTCCCTCACTCGCCCCATTATCCAATTTTTCTTTATACAAGTGTATCTGTAATATTAATTGATTGAGGCAATGACTGCAGGAATTTTTCTAGTGTTTACGTGTGATTTGTGCAACCTTTGCCATCTTTCCAACGCCATTATTATTGAGTCGGTGAGCTCTGTCTGTACAACTGCCCTTAGTCTAGCGTTAGTAAAGCATATGTCTTGTGCTCTCTTTCTACACATACATCTAATGAGGTCAAATGTGACAATTCGTAATTTCACTTGACACAGCCAACAGGAAAGCAAATCTAGTACAGAGAAGTACCAAAGGCATGATAGATGCCGATTATCATTTTTATTAGAACTTGGACAAGGGCAGAGGATACTTTATATGTTATCCAGACCAAACAGAGGTTGCCAAAAATGACTAAGTATGTCTACACTTTAGGACATATCACTAAACAGGCATGCTATAAAAAGCTGATTGTGTCATGTAGTGAATGGGAGTAATGAACGACATGTAATGCCATATCAGCCAAACGGAGAGTAAAATCTGTTTCAGGAAGAATGAAATAGCATCCAGGAGCAAATACTAGCGCGTCGGAATATTGAAAAAGGGGAGAAAATGATACTTAAATTACCAAAATATTTATTTGTTATTTAGGTAAAACTGTGAAACTTTTTTGTTATTTATGTATCCATATCCCGGTGCAGCAATCGGCGACTCATTTAATAACATTATCCTACTAATGGTAAAACACATTTGTCTGAAATAAAGTTTATACAGTTCCTCATCTGTTTTACTGGTCTTTTCAAAACAACGCATTTTAAGTTTACGATTCCGTACAATAGGTACCCTTTTTTCACTTTTATTTAGCTATCCAGAGGAGAACAAAATGTTACAAAGATGGCAAAAATTTGCTTGGAACTGTTTCAGGTGGCCTTTGTACTCGGTTGGACCACAGCACGTCTTACTAAATACAGCGTCAATGGCCGTGCCGCAGCGGATACACCAGTTCCAATCAGGTAATCGCTGGTTGGCATGATCAATGTTTGGAAGGGGATGTCGCCCGTGTATGACACGCGCTGTTGACAAGTTTCCCTTTGCCATCAAAGCAGAGGTGCCAGGAGAGGTGGTGACGTCACTTCCCTGTTTACTCAAGTCTTGACGCCAATGTTCCGGACTAAATTCCAAGCTCCCCCCACCAACTCAGTATCTCATGAATCCAGGGCATGAAACACTACTGTTGCTGATCCATCTTATCGGATGCAGACGTTAAGCTCGGGGATCCTCTTGGTGCTCTTCGGGAAGAGTAGGCTTTGTGCCAGCACTGGGTTTCAACCTCTCCCTTGTCTCATCAACAACAAACATATACATGACATTACCCTATACCCACACCTATTATACTCAACTACACTGACAGTTTCACTTGACCACACACAATGATCATACTTCACAAAGGAAAAGGTGTCTAGCACTTCAAAGGATAGGAAACACCTTTCCAACTCAGGCAGCTGAACGTACCCTTTTGGCTCTCCCAGCCTAGCTTGCCATACGACATTACTAAGAAGGTTAAGCAGAATAGCACTGCACTAGGAGTAACACTAGTAAATTTCAAACTAATATTTGTACATCTTTCAGACAGTAGGCATTCCAAATGCCGTTATAAGGGCAACGTTACTACAATAGTAACCAAAAAGTTGGTTGTTTATTTTACACAATAAGCGGTCACATGAGCAAATACATTGTCCTCATGTTGAAATAAATGGCGTGATGGTGGACTAGGAGTGGCGTCACTTAACTTTAGATGCAGTAATGGCATTATCGACCATATACCAACTCGAGAACCCTCTTACATTACTCTCCGCCAGTGCGTTGGTTTTCCATTCTGAGTTTGATCCTAGCTTTGAGTAGATAGGCAACGAGGATTCTCTGTCAGAGGATACCACCATCCAATCCCCCTCCCACATCCATTGTTCTAGAGAAAGGATTATGCATCTCTAATTCTCCATTTTTCTCTAATCCTCCATTGTTCCTTAACCCCACTATCATTATGGAATAAAGGGCTATCGTTCTCTATATCCAATCCCGCCTTGGCGTCAAATACGTGCTGTCTAGGAAACCTGGCTTCTCGGATCGCTAGACAACATTCAAACAAATCGTGTTAATAAGTTTTATTATGAAATGACAAATGACAATGTTTAACTTTGACAATAACACAGAAGTGTCACAAGCAAAAGGGCAACATGCAAATAAACAATGTTCTTCAATATCTATAATTCCTAAGTCGCTAGTCTTGAAGAGCCTAATCTTGATGCTGCTGTAGAAGTGGGCCACGACTAGCCGGCGAAGCGTTTATTTTCTCATCACATAGAGGCCGCTGCTGTCGCGTTGTCGTGCTGGAGAGGGGTCAGTGAGTGTGCAACTGGCTGACGTCGTCTCACAGCCGTCTCTCCTCAAACGTTCCTGACAGGAGCGTGGGCACTTGACTTTACACTGAATAACTCTAATTCCCTCATTGTTCTGGAATAAAGAGCTGTTTATTTCTAATTCCCCTGCTGTCCTATTAAGTGATTTTTCATATCCTCCCCCCTCCTATCAATTGTTGCTTCTCAAACTCAACCTTCCCTTGGGATTCCCATTTCTGGAACAAAGTGTCACTCCTTCGCCCATTCCTCTGATATTGGTCAATATTTCTATCTATAAAATGAATGGATATTCAAAGAAGTTTGTGGTAAATTAAAAAAGCCTGGGTTTTTTCCCCGATTTCACTGTGGAAGTAGGAATATTCCCTTAAGTAAATCGAATAGGGTGATTTGTCTTGCTGAAATGCAGGGTGGATGACCTCATATATTCGTTGCAGTCTGCATTGCTGCTAGGTTTCCTGGGTTTTTCCTTGACATGATTCACCTGAGGTAAAGGATAGTTTATTTCCCCTGCAAATGCAACCCCACATTTAGACAAAAGATATTTGTTCTCCTGCCAGTCGGATCCTCTGGTTCTGAGACAAACAGCATTGCCTTCCAAGGCGAACCCTTCCACCTGTATCATTTATAGGACAAAGAACATTGTTTCATCTAATGCGAAGGATGTTTCTCGCTCATGCAGTTCCAAGACTGTATGCTGTTCACAACTAGGACAAATGGTTGTTGTTTCCCTTTCATATCCAAGCCTATCTGTTAGACAAGCTCCATAAACTCATTTTTTACATTACAGATTGTAACTGTCTGAACTTGCCTGCTGACCCACTTTCATTTCAATTCAATTCGATTTCAATTTGAATTCAATTCAGTTTCAATTTAGCTTGAATTTAGTTCAACTCAGTTTCAATTCAAATCCAGTTTAATTCAAATTCATTTCCAGTTCAGCTCAATTAAATTCAAATTCGTTTAATTCAATTTCAAATTGGAACCAGCTCCACCTATTTTTAAAGTTGTTACTAGCCCAACTTTCGAAAGTTTAAATAATTTCCCACTTGACTTTAAGATTAAACAATTCCCCCTGTGATGTTAAAGTCTAAAAATTTTCCCTAAATTCCCCCCCCCCTCCCCAAATCCATCCATCAACACAATTTAAACAATTGTCACACAAAGTTGGGATCTTACTTGTGCTAAATGTAAGTCCTCTTGCGATATAATTAAATAACTGCCAACTCTCCTGGGAGAAGATATTCGAAAAAGTCGCTCATCTTAAATTTAAAATGGAGATAAATTCACATACCCTAGGTTGAAAATGATGAGAACCCCTTCGGCTGTCATACCTAAACCACTTAACGTAAATTTAAAACTCAGTTTGTATGGTTGCTAAACTCTCGTCTTGTCATATCTAGTAGGATGCAATTGTGTCTCTATTTACACAAATAACATGCCAAGTGGATGGCCTTTTCTGTTCCTGATGACGTTAGGCTGAACTTCCACAGTCCATAAGTGTAAAAGGTGATTTTTTGCGCTGCCATAACGTCCCACAAACACCGCTCTGCTAGCCATCTCATCTATGTACGGCGAAGCCGCGGCGAGCTGTGTTGCCCTCCATGGCAACCATCAAACTACCGAAAGACCCTACACCTAACCGAAACACAGAGCACACAATCCACCACTCCAGAGAGGCTGCTTCTACCTGCAGGTCTGAATTGGTCAGTTCATGTCGTCAGGTGAGATTGTGGACAGTTGCTTATTGCTACAGGTAATGCACCCCTACCACAACCGACTGCGTTATTTTGTACTTAAGAACCGTAAAGTATCTTACTGTGCTGCATTCAGACCACTATAATACAGCCACGATTGCACCCCACCCACCGCTCTCCTTTCTCTGCCCACATTTACCCAGCACAGTACCGTCACGATGACTTTCTTTGGTGTTATGGAGCGTACAAGGCCATACAGAAGAACACTCTCACCCTTACTCCATTTATGAATGGAATATCGGCGTTGTTTTCACAAAACATTAATGCGAGAGTTAACTGCACATACACTTGCGACGATTATTTAACACAATCCTACACTTCTTAGATCCCCTTTTTATATTAAAAACAGCCAGGCAGTACTACACTGATCTGTTGGAGGTGCATATATTTTAGTGGTGTATAGAACCAGACGTTTGCTCTCAACATATTGACCAAGAACATTGAATGAAAGGAAGCGTACACTCTTTCCCACCCTCGCTAAGGTAAGGTTATTTGGTGGCTAAGACCGTCAGTGATTCTGCTTCATCGTTTGTACTGAAATCCGAAAACATGGTAGTTTTAATAACAGTTCTTGAAAACAGGAATGACTGCTTAATATCATGTCTGTATTCATTACAGTGCCGATTCTGTGTTACAAAGTACGTGAAGGCTTCTGACGACATCACCACGTCTTGAATCAGACACAGAACGTAGAATCCACTGTGTAACGCTTGTAATTTTCCAATATTAATTACACTTTACGAAGTCGAAGAAGTTTTCTTGTCTAACTGTGAGATGTTTTCACTATCTTAATCGTAACCATTTCATATTTCTGATGCAGTTTCACATGTTTAGGGATACTTCACTGTCAAATACATTGTGTTTACGCAGCTAGTTAATGATACACATTTCTATTCTCTGGAAGTCTCGAGAATGATTTTTGCGGCTAAACGGACTGGAAAAGCCCATTACAGCTTGAGGGTACTGAGAATATGAGGTGTCGGCTGAGCTGTTTTGCATACCCCTAAGATGCAATAAGTGCAGTCCCCATTGACCTAGAAGCTCCCCATCAGGTCATATAAATTAGAGAGGAATAATATCATGTAACAGATAACGTTTAATTGAATGTAAATTATTAGGGGTGGTCCAATTAAGCATAGAATTATGGGCACCACTTGCACATGGATATATTAATGGAGGGGCTTATCTAACTACTAAAGGAAACTAGTGGTCACTATGACGATTAGGTTTGTTACCTTAAAATGTCAAACAAATAATTTATCCACTGAATCAAAAATATTAACAATTTACAAGTGGACGTAGTGCTGTAATGATTAGCTGTTGTATTGGCAAAGGTGGGTGGACACATGAATGCACAATTTGAAATTATATTGCGGATGCAGCCAATGGCTTTGAAAAATGGTTAGTGATTTAATGAAAGGTTCCCAAAAAAGCAAATATGAATACTACTAATACATTTATGAGAGGTCATGTTGGTAGTATTTAGCTATGTAAAAGCCTGATGTAAATTAACTAGTCTTGCATCCCCCTGATGTGGTGACGGCAGTGAGAGCTATAAATGGAAATTCTGAGTCCAGTTTGACCACTGTACTCTGCTCTAAGTCAGAGACCTCTATATCTCGCTGTCTAAAGTGAAGTGCATTCTCGATTGTGACCTCCCAGCAGCAAATGTTCTCTGACTCAACTCTGATACTTATCTGGGTCTCCCAGTTCAGGAATCCTGCCAGTCAACTGTAACACACCTTGAGAATTCCAGCCAATAATACATTTATAAACAAGTTAAACAAATTACTACAATCACAGATTTTGTCATGGTTAACTAATAATGGAGTAGCATGAAGAGGAAGGCAGAAAATCTTCTCCACTACATGACAGGTTTCTAACCTCAACCAACCAAAAGTTTTCCATGTACACACATGCGGAAAAACGCGCCTTGCACCAATTCTTGTGAGACAATCACCGTACCTGTTAGATTTAAACAAACATTACTCCCATGTACCGAGTGTTACACCTGGCTTTAGTTCACCAAAATGATTCGTTCTAGCATCTTGCACAACGCAGTTTTTACGGCACATTGGCTGTCGTCCTACCTGTCTGCTGTTCGGTGATGGGGCACACCGACTTCCCTATACTACATCAGCTCATGAGCTGCTTTCAGCACCACACAAGTCTATGCCATTCTGGTTCTGCTGTGGCCCAGCTAAGGAAAGCTCCCAAGACTGCAGAAAATAAGAGACCCCCCTCACGATAATAAGACAAATAGGAAGAATAAGCAATTAGTCGTGCAGTCATTGGCAACAGTGAATATCGTCTGTAGAATCGACAATGGTGACTATTCAAATGTGCATATTACATTATAAAGAAGACTGCATGACAGTTATGGCATAAACTACCGTGTAATACTATACATAACCGTTCCGATCTTAGCAAAGCGTCTCTGATTGCTATCTATATACAGTCTCATGAAATCCAATCAGTCCTCTATAACTGATAATACTAACGTGTTCTGTGCCATTTTCCTTTACAGTAAACAGCAGTTTCCAAGAACTATTCCAAAAAAAATCTGTCTTCGATCCATTTCTCCTACCCACCAATTGTTATAATCCTAGCAAATGCAACTCTGATTTCTTTCGATATCTGTGGTATGACTGATGGTCTTAACCATGGAGTAAGGATACTTTAGTGAGAGAAGACTGAGTGAATGCCTCCATAAATTTTGTTTTCTCTGTCATGTAACTTTATGTTGAGAGGGAAATGCCAGCTACTTATATAGTGCTAATATATGTGCGTCTCCATCAGATCACTGTAGTAATGTCAGGCTGATTTCGCTTTAAAATATGGATCTAAGTGTTGTAGGAATGTATTAATGCATTGTACGTCTTTATACTCTTGCATTAATGTTTCACAAAAGCAACATACATACTCCACTCGTAAATGGGGTAAGGGGTGCAGTGTGCTTCTGTAAGGTCTTGTATGCTTCAAAACACCAAAGAAAGACATCATGATGATACCGCACAAGGTGCCTGCGAGCAGAGACGGCAGCGCAGTGAGCGACCTACGGTCGTGGTGGCTGCAGCAGTCGCAGAAGGGGTCCAGCATGCAGTACAACACGATGCCCTACAGTTCGTAAGTGCAAAATAATGTGGTGTGACAGAGGTAAACTACCAGAAGCCAACATGTGACAAACAACACTCCACGTACCTAAGTGACTAAGCGCTACTGATCGGACCAGACCCGCAGGTAGAAGCAACCTCTTTGCAACCGTGCATTGCATCTCTGTGCGGCAGTCAACCGCTGGCATCTGTCAGCAGTTTGATGGTAGTCAGGGCGTGTGACACACCATGGCGCAGACTCGTCCTGCGTGCATGAGGTGGCTGGCACAGCGGTGGTGGTGGACATTATGACAGTGGCACTGGACCACCATTGATACATGGGGAGCACAAAGTCCAGTCTGACATTGTTTGATGCAGAAAAGAGCCCCAGGCATGGTATTTGTGTAAATAAAGTCACAAGTGGAGTCTTTTCCTATTGCTTTCCTAACACATCTCGCAGTGGCGTGTGTTTGTCAACCATAGAAACTGCAGCAGTGAACTACTCACTTTTAAATTTAGGATAAATGGTTCAAATCTACAACCGGAGGGTTCCTGATCATTTTAAACTAAGGGTAAGTGAATTTCTCTCCATTTTAGATTTAGGATGCATTCCCAGCTGTGGTGGAAGTTGTTTAAAGTGCAAGTGGACTTAAACTTAAAACAAGTTAGATCTTAACTTAGGATGACAATTGTTTAAACTATGAAATCAGAGTGATGAAGGGAAGTTTCTTTAACTCTAACATCTGAGGGATACTGTTTTACACTTTACCTTCATAGGGGAAATTGTTTCAACTTTGGGAAGCTAGGCTAGTAACATCTTTAAACTTATGGAAATTGAAGGACTTCATTCTCCATAAGTTTAACTATATTGCTGTCTTAGCTAGCATATTTTGAACTGACTTTAATTCAATCTGAACTGAATATGAACTGAATTGTACTGAATTCAAATTGTATTTAAGCTGAAATGAATTGAGTTTAAGTTGAAACTGAATTGAATTGAAACTGAATTTAATTGAAAGAAGGTCAGCGGACAAGTTCAGACTCCTTACTAATGCTTTGTCTAACACACACGCTTGGATCTGAGGGGGAAATAAACCCCTTTTGTCCCGTATGTGAGTAGCAGATGGGATTGGAACTGCACAGGAGAAAATATCCATTCACGCTGGGTGATACAGCTCTCCTTTGTCCTGTAACTGGTGTTGGGGGGAGGGAGGTGACATTGGTGAGATTGTCCTTTGTCCCACATACACAAGTTCAGACTGGTAGGAGGAACGCAGCTTTGTCTAACAGTCCAGGTTAGACCTGCAGGGAAATTTATATCCTTTTTCTTCAGATGAGTGATGTCAGGGGAAAACCCAGGAAATCTGGCAACAATGCAAATTGCACCTGTATTCCATGTCAGCCATCCTGAATTCCAGCAGGACAATGCACAATCTTGGATTTCCTGCTATTGTATACTTAGGAAAAAAGCCCTACTTCCACAGTGACGTCAGGAAAATATCAGGCTATTCCATGAATTTACACATAGAGTAATTTGCATATGTCAGAGAGACGAAGGAAGGAGGGACAATAACCTTTATTCCCGGACTGGAAAACCCATTAAGTGGAGGTAACATTGGGAGGTAACTCGCTTTGTTCAAACACAATACAAGGGGAAGGGAAATAATGCGAATAATCACTAACAGAACAATAGAGGACTTAGAGATCAATAGTCTTTTGGTAGAGAGCAATAGGGAGGTTGTAAAACAATGACAGTAGCCCATTGTTCTAGAACAATAGGGGTATGGGGAGAATTGGGGCAACATTCTTTGTCCCTCAGCTCTCCTTGTCTACCTGCTACTGTGTCATCTCAGATATTGTCTCACCAGTTAATTTTGGCTCTTCCTCTTCCTCTTCCTCTTCCTCTTGTTCAAATGTTGTCCTAGAGAATTTTCTTGTAGGTAGTATATTCTCCCACATTTTTACGATGTGACCAGCCCATCTCAGCCTTCCCTTCTTTAGCACTTTCATAATATTACAGTGCTTGTACAACTCCAATAGCTTTTCACTTGTCTAATTTTCCATTCGATGTTATTCCCTTCGATTATTGGTCTGCAAATCTCTGAGTCTCTTCATACTTCTTTCTTGTAATTAATAATTCCCATCTGTATAACATTGCTGGTCAGATTGTGGACTGGTCCGAAGTTAAGCGCTGTAGGGCTGGGCTAACACTTAGATGGGTGACCATCCAGTCTGCCGAGCGCTGTTGGCAAGCAGGGTGCACTCAGCCCTTGTGAGGAAAACCGAGGAGCTACTTGATTGAGAAGTAGCGCCTCCGGTCTCATAAACTAACATATGGCCAGTAGAGCAGTATCCTGACCGCATGCCCCTCCATATCCTCATCCAATGAACCCTGTGGGCTGAAGATGACACGGCAGTCGGTCAGATCCGTTGGGCCTTCGTGACCTGTTCGGGAGAGTTTAGTTTTTTAGTTTGAGAACTGATGAATGCGTATTTTGAAATATTTGCTAAGTGATGTTTCCCTTAAGATATTGATTCAGTAAAAGTATTCCGATACTGGAAGAGCATCTACTTCGATATCTGTTCTGTTATCATTGCCAAACTCACTGCTTAGCTACTTGAAACCGTCAGCTTTCGTGAAACTGAATCCATCTACAGTCAAAGGTGCATCACTTTGTCCTTTCTTAATAATGACCAGCATTCTGTATTCTCTTGATTAACACATAATCCTGTTTACGCAGCCATTTTGCGATAGTATTGCCTAATTCTGTTTTAGATTAACTATAATGCTCTGTCACCCACATTGGCAAATCTAATAATATTCAGTTCCTACAGTTATCTTACTTGTGGTTAACTTCAACAAATTATCTATCGACCTTCCATATTAAAAGGTAAAATAATGTAGGCGAAATGGCATGCCGTATATTCGTTCAAGTGTACACATCAAAAGTTTCATTTTCTCCTACCAGTTTCTTTATGTGGCATGACGTTTTGTCAATACACATTTCGCACTAATCTAGTTTTGAAGGCATATTCAGTCCTCAATTTATGCGTGAGAATCACTGATGGAATAAGCTATCAAAAGCCTTTTATAAGTCTGCATGTGAACATCTACACTGAAATCCCACACGTTCTCAGTAACTTGTCATAGAGTGAATAAATGATCCAATGTCATTCTTTCTGCGCAAACCGTGTTGTAGTCTCCACTTAGTTATTTTGTAAGCGACATCAGGTAAAGCAATTCCTCTGTAACCTTAGCTCACCAGGTGATTATTTTTCTTAATTTTTCGGCACATAATTCCGGTCTTCTAATGTGCAGCTGTCTTCCAAATTGGTTTTGTGAAGGACTGTAGGTATAATTCCGGTTGTGACCTCCATTGTTTTAGTAGTTCAGTGTATATCGTCTCAGGTATAGTTATTCTTCAATATCTTTATTGCTTTCTGCACTTCTGGAGGCACTGACTTGGATATCATCTGTAGCTGGTTCTTCAAATTTAAAGTAAGTTGAATATTTGATTAAAATATGCCTCCTATGGTTTTTGTATGTTACGCTTGCAGATTAGAAGTTCACCATGTTTATCCGTCATAAATTGTTTCATTTTCGTGAATTTACCTAAAGACTTTTTTATATATCTTGGAAGACTTGACTTGTCCTGCAATGCTTCAAATTATCCTCTGGCCCCCTTTTCTCAAATTCACAGTGTTTTCACGGACATTTCCTTCAGATTAGCGCTTTTGGTTTGTTGGATCCAAGGATTACTCGCATTTCTCCTCTTCAGCGTTTTATTTGGCACTTTATACTAAATTTTGTTAATACATCTCCTGTTTCCTAGAACTCTGGGAGTCATATTTTGTATATTTCTCTTTAGGTGTGTCAATTTTTTTCCACATGCTTATGTTCCTTGTACGCCAGTCACGTTTTTGTTAGGTTACTTCCCATTTTTCGTAAGGTTTTCTGTTTTATTTTTCTATGTTTCCTAGGTTGTAACTACCAATTTAAACTCAATTTCTGTATAGTTTCCTTTTCAGCTTCGTTTTCATTTATGTCATGACTACCCATACAGTCTCTGTTGCAATCCGCTCCCCTAAAGATTCTAATATTAGTAACACACATTCGCTTGCAATACACTGCTTGATTATGTCCTTAAGGCCGAAACTGCGGTTGTGAAAATAAATTCTTTCTACAGGCAACGGCGAACGAGATGTCTTTTAAAAAGTTCTACAGGACTGCGAACCCCAGCTATGAGACGTTATTTATCTTTAATACTGTTTTAGAATATTGTTTGGATAGCTACATGTTCAACTCCATTCATTACATCTTCGTCAGGTGATATCTATGTCCTTAAATGAATTCGTTTGTGTTGAAATTTTGTGCTACTTAATGTGAAATCATTTGTTATTTCAAAATTTATAAGTCGACTTTCATTACCTAAACGTTTCTCGTGTAAGCCGAAACTGCTTGTACTTGGTTTGTAAATAACTTCTTTTCCTGTTTTGGCGCTAAAATCACGTAATACCCCTTGTATATTACGCGTACTTAGTGAGTTTTACGTCTGATCCGGTTGACTGCACAGTTTTTGTGTCCTGTCCTCATTCTTGCATTCTGTAAGTGCAAGTGAATTTGGAAATGTTTAACAATTGAGTCGGAACTTAGGTTTATGATATATGTTTATCAAGATGCTTGAATTCCTTCACTGAACCATTCACTGAATTATGAATGTAGAATTCTGTTCCAGATCCAAGGTGCTACCGCAATCTCCGTACATTGTTGTCCCATTTGTTTTAGTTTCTTTGTGTGTTTCGAGTAGGGGCCAGTCAACTTGCTATATCACAGGATTTGGTGAGATTGCAGCTTGCTTCGTGCCTTCGCTTTTAATTTGCGTTTTTAAAACTTAAATATGCTTTTAAGCTATGCAATATCGAACTGAATTCTCGCGTTTCATTTTCATTTTCATTTTCATTCCAAATTCTGGTGACACTTAATGTGATCGATTCGATTTCACCAGAGCACAAGAAACCCAACACGTGGTTTTAATTCGTGCATGCGTGGATAAAAGTGACGGTTAATTTCTCTCTCTTGCTCCAAAAATCAATATTTTCAACCATGCAGTACTATTTTGCATTGGGTGATGTAAACTTGTGATGTTGAACATGGCAGATGTGATGTATTACAATTGCCCTTAAGAGTAATTCATTCTGTAGTTTCACTTCTATCATTATATTGCTTTTTCAGTATTCTTGGCACTCGTGATTTTATTACTTTACATATTTGCTTTTTTCTATGATTCCGACTACGTGTCCGTCACTTGAAGCATATATTTATAGTTGTATTGTGGAAACGTCCCCTATTGCATTTCTTCACTGGCTACGGTACTTAATTATTCAATGATTTTGCGACTGGCTTTCTTAATACATTCGTAGTAGTACAGATAATGCTACGTCATCCAGTTCTACGACCCAGGCAGTTGCAGAAACAAAGCCGATGGATTTCACTTTTCCGCCACGCCAGTTGATATATGAGTACGTCCTTTCATGCAAGCACATCTCTCCTACACAGCTTCAGTCTACAAGTCACGGCCTAATACATAATGAAAGTTTGCTGTAGATAATTTGTAGCTAGATTTCAAATATAAATCCTGAACCACTTTAGAACAGCCCCTAGATGCAATTTTGAAAGTTCTGCTACATCCTGTGTACTATTGGTCCAGTCTGATGGCGTTTCCATAGGTCTGGGTTTAATAGCTTTAGACACGTGCATTCAATACTATAATTACGCACGCAAGATTGCGATATTTCTCCAAGTTGGCGCTGGCGAACTGGGATCAGCAATGTAATCAACCATCTTACACCTGGTGTCTTAAGGCCAACGATATAGCTATCTGATTAGTTAGCACGCTCATCAAGCTAGCCATTGCGTGAAATCTTGGTGGGTTGCTATTGCACCTTCGCGATCAATACGGGGTACCGTAAGTAAGAGTGGGAGAAAAGGTACTTTTTCCCAAAGGTAGTGTGGACAGGCACTCTTGCAGCTGAAGTCGAGCTGACCAGCACTACCTTCCGGATATCATGGGTGAATTAGGTAATATTTCCCCATGGCTCTGCTGACTACTCCTTTCGTTTGCACGCAGCTTGCAGTTCAATTGATGTGATATGTGATATGTCGCGGCCACGAGAGTTAATTTGTAGTATTTAATGTCGGGTCACGTGCTGAATTTGGATATGTGAGATAATTCATGTCCTATGTCAAAGGAAACCAATTCTCACTTTGCAGTGAGCTATGTCAGTGATACATATACACCACTTAATTCACAGTACGTTATTGTATATAGCTGGCGTTTCAAATTAATTTTGTGACGGCTTGAACATGTCGTTTGAAAATCCGCGTGTTCAAGATTTAGTTTTGTTTCGCTGAGTATTCGATAGTTACCATCATTAATCTTTAGCGTTGGTAACTTGGTTCAAGGTGTGTGTGTTTATGGAGAGGATCCTAGAATGACTGATGATATTTTTAACGAAATAGCGTAATGAGCATGTTCGTAAAATAATTGGAGAGAATAAATGTCTCAAGTTAAATGAAGGACTAGAAGTTTTTCTTAGCCCTTAATTGACATCCTATTTTCCTACGAACAGGATAATCCAGGAGTGTGTCTTTAGGTAGAAAATTGCGCTCTGATCAGTAAACTAGCACCTAATTACATCTATTGTAATGATGATGAAGTTGCTTGACGATAAAGTGAGGGCGAGCTGAAAAATAACTCCCCGGAATTTTTTATGTGAAAACTTTTAGAACTTTTAAAATAAATCAGATGACATTATCATTCTACATATTCATTCTTCGTTACATATTTGCAGCTCTCTGCCGCTGTAGGGCTCCCAGTTATAGCGTGTGACATTGGAGCGCGTAACGTAAGTATATCGCTGTGTGGGAAACATGGTATTGTAATCGATTTTCGAATTCGAAGACGTCTTACCTACATGGAGCACCCTTTCATTCAGTATAGCAATTGCGGACCACACACGTGTGCTGCGACACATGCAACAATCCCACGCCTTAGGTTCACTGTCAGTGATCATCCTGCCCTGTGTCCCACCTTGACCCCATCCGACTTTCATCTGTTCTCAAAACTTAAGGAACGCCTTCAAGGACTTCATTTCCATAGTGATGAAGCTGTGCAAGCACAGCTGAGGCTCTGGTTCCGTAAGGGAATCATTCTACAGTGTCGGTATCAATAAACTTATCTCTAGTCGGGAGAAAGGTGTTCGTCGCCAGGGCGACAATATTGAGAAGTAAATACGTATATATGATTAATAAAAGTGTATCATGTTAATATGGTTTGTTTTATTTCAAAAGCTTTAAGAGTTTTCACACAAAATTTCAGCGTCATTACTTATCCGCACGCCGTCCTGCATTAGTTAATTCGGGTTTTACAACAGTTGATTAAATCCACATTGTTGGCGTACATTAGTTGGAATATATGTCGCTATATCCTCAGGTAGTCAGTCACCGGTGCACACGTCGGAGCTCGGGAAGAATTGGAGAAACGGACGAAGCCGCCAGTCGGGAGAGCTGCCTGAGTAACCCAAACTAACGGTAGGTGGACGAAACGTGGTAAACTGCAGACAGCACACCAGGACAAGGACAAACAATCTAGACGAGAACGAGGCCCTAAGCGGAGCCTTCACCACAACGATGGCCATGTGGAAAACAGACAGATCCAAGACCATCACTCCGTGACTTGGCACTGCGTTGTCCATCCTTGCGTAACATTGCGTAACGCTAACATTGATATGGCTGAATGGGCACTTCCCGAAAACCAATAAATTGAAAAAAATCGAAGATGTGACCAAGAGAGAAATCACATGATAAGTTAAGGTAGTTATCAAGCAGTCCTATAACAGCGAAGATAGGTCCGACAATATCACGGGCAAACACTGAACTGACCAGCTGTGCGCTGAGCGACTGCCTAAATACCGGCCGCGAGGAACGCTGTTGGCTGTCATAGCGAGACGGTAGCGTCCTTGCCGTGTAAACACAGTGCTGTGCGATCACGCTGCCCACTAACAGCCATCTAAGTCCATCTCCTCTGGCAGGTCTTCTACCTCCGCGGCACCCGATACCAGATATACAGTCAAATTGCGTGATTAATCCAAGCACCGACGGCCCCCGATGTCAAATGTTGTAAGCTTTTGGTTAATTTCAGAGTAAACAGTGTTAAGAAATTTTCATGATCATCCAGGTTTAAATTTACAAAGCGCAATTTCAGATGCAGGAGGTTTCTGAAGCAACACGGCCCTACGTTGTTACACATAACTCTGCGAACTGAACATTTAATGGGACACGAGCGTTGTGGGGGAATGAACATAATCATTCAGCTAGAAAGGAAAGTAATTTTAAAAAGGGTCCATTACCGCGAGGACATTATGCAAATGGCAGTTTAGACACGTGCCCGGCGACTAGAGCGAGAGCGGACACGCAGTGTTAATGAAACCGTTATTTCTGGCGGCACGCATTAGCAAAAAGCGCGCCAACGCTTTCATTAGCGCCGGCCCGGCAGCCGGCCTATGTAAATTGGGCTCCTGGCGGACATGGCGCCGTGTTCGCCGCAGGGCTGCCTGCGCGCGCCCCATGTTGATGGATGGCAGGTCGGGTCGCGGATCGCTGTCCTGCTGCTGTCGCTGTCTGGCGGGTAGCTGCCGCCAGGGGCAGCCCACGGCCGGCTAAAGCTGAGCTCGCGCAAGTTGATCCCTGACAGTTGCAACGGGCTGGGTGCGGCAGCTTCGCGGGCCTGCGTCAACCAATAAAGTAACGCGATTTGGTAATCGTCTCTATGACAACGCCTCTGTGTTGTCAAACCTCTGTAGACGGCTACTGTTTTCGCCTGCACCCGGTAATGCTTCGCAGTTGAAAGCTTGCAACAGCGCTGTGACCTGTCGGGACACTTTTCATACAGTCTCGACTTTAGAACCTCCGCTAAAGGGCACGTCTGCGCAACAGGGCTCTTGACAGTCTCATACTTGCTATCTGAAAGTGGAAAAAATCTTACTCTCATTCTGCCGTAGCCTTCGCAATGCCCCTTCCCCCCTTGACCCTCCCCCCAACCTGGTCTCTCCCAGACACGTACATTTTTTGTTTCTGTCTACAACAATGAACAACATTGTTCCACAAATAAATTATAAATTTCTCCAGTCCTCCAGTTTGCAATCAAGGATCATTAGACGAATTCCGGAATTAGATGTGCTCTCCAAATTTCTCCGCTGGGAAAAGATGAATGGAAAAGAAATTTGCATATCTGTTAGATGACTAGAAGTTTGGCTTTTGGAAAGGTAAAGGTAACGGAGAGGCAGTGCTGACGTTGCGATTAGTAACTGAAGAAACACTGAAGGAAAATCAAGACACCTACATTGGATTTATCGAGGTAACAGGTAAAAACAACAGTAAGCTGTACGGAAAGACTGGTAATATACGGCATGCACAAGATCCAAATGCTAACTTTAAAAATGGAAAACCAGGAGATAAGTTCTCCGATTTAAAAGGGTATAAACCAGTAATACAGTACTCCACCCCTACTATTCAATATATACAGCTAACAATCAGTGAAGAAAACTTCGCCCCTACTATTCAATATATACAGCTAACATTCAGTGAAGGAAATAAAAGAAAACTCAAGAGCTGGATAGGAATTCAGTGTGAAAGCATAAAAATACTAACACCGCTCATGTCAATTACCCTGAAGAAGACTTCCAGGACATGTTGAATGGAATGAACAGTATGATGTGTTCAGAATACTGAGTGAAATTGAAGAAAGACGAAAGTAAAAGCGATGATTAGCAGTAAAGTTAATATCAAAATTGTTGGCCACAAAGTAGTCAAAGTTAAGGAATTCCGAAACTTCCAAAACAAAATAACGCATGATCGGTAAAGAAAGGAGGACATAAAAGCAGTTTACCACAGTCAAAGAGGATATTCCTGACGAAGGAAAGTCTACTAGTATCTAACATACGCATAAACTGACGATGAAATTTCTGAGAATGCACTTTTGGAGCACAGTGTTCTAAGGAAGTGCAGCATGATATGTGAGGAAACTGGAAACGAAGTGAATCGAAGCATCTGAGACGCGGAGGTATAGAAATAGGTTGAAAATTAGGTGGACTGATGATATAAAGAATGAGGATGTTCACCGTAGAATAGGGGAGGTGAGAAACATACGAAAAACGCTGAAGAAGGGACAAGATGACAGGGAGTGTCAAGATACCAGGGAAAAACCTCCATGGTACTACACATGAGCTGTAGAGAATAAAACTGTAGAGAAGATAAGGATTCGAATACATCCAACACCTAATTGAAGGCTTTCGTGCAAGTGCTGCTGTGACTTGAAGAGGTTGACACAAGAATATTTGGTAGAAGCCCGTGGGTACCCAGTAAAAGATGAAATCGGAGGCCTTTTGCCAAACAGCCCCAATTGGGAAAAAAGATTCTCAGTTCAAAGCTTAGAAAGATATGAGTTCTACAACCATCAACCCTGCCCTATTTGATATAGGTTGACTGATGTACTACATGAACATTAATTAAGCCAACATATGAAGTGATAATTGAAAATCTTTGCTCCTAGTACTCGAACCCGAATTTCCCACTCTTAATTGCTTGTTGTCTCCCCCTCCCTTGCGGTAGTGCTATTCCTGTGATAGAAAAAAGACTCTATAATGATAAACTTAAAAATACTGGGTGTTTCAGAAGTCATGGTCAATATTCAGGGATACGACAGGAATGATCATTCGAAACAAAAATGTCGAGCAAACATGGGTTCCAAAACGAGTACCTTAAGATTTATGAGCAATTCTCGACCTTTGATACTGTGAAATAAATGTCTTCTACCGCAAACTCTTTGATTTCCATATTTTGTCAAGTGGTAGTATGGACCAAAACAAGCAAAATGGGTCCAGTAAACATGTGCTCTAAAATGCATGCCATTAGAGCTGTGAGCACTTGTTCATCTTCGTTGCTTTGAAACACAACTCTTCTAATGAACAAGTGGTCATAACTTTTAAGATATGCATTTTTTCTTGGTTTGATCCATACTACTACTTCCCAAAATATAGAAAGCAAAGAGCTGCAGTAGAAGAGATTTGTTTCACAGAATCGAAGATTAACAATTGCTCATAGCTCTTTAGAAATGCGTTTTAGAGCCCATGTTTACTTGACTTTTTTGTTTCGAATGATCATTTCTGTCATATCCCTGAATATTAACCATCACTTCTTAAACACCCTATCTAATGGTTGCCGTTGCCGGTCTAAGAGTTAGTGTGTAATACGTGGCACTCCTATCAAACCTTCCGAGAAGGTAAGAAATTACATGTAAGATGAATGTCGAAAATAAAATTACCCTTCAGATTTCTTTTTAATTGAGACCTAAGCACCGCCCCACCACCACCAGTAGTAGCACAGAAGAACCAAAAGTTTCACAGCGACCTTCCCTGTTATTTCTACGTCCAGGCAGAAATGAAATGTGCGAAATAATTAAATGTAGTATATGTATTGTGCATATTTATTAGTGGAAAACACTTTTTTACCCGAAAACTGACGCATTTATTGCCAAAAATCCACTACAACCAACTGTTTGCTAACTTTTGATATTCTTCTACGTGCAACGCCTGCAATAAATACTTCCTAAGTACTGCAACAAATACAAAAGAAATCTCCTTGAAAACGAAATTGTCATATCAGTATATCCAGTTAACCCGTTTCTCGCTTCACGTAATTCGCGCCGACCAATAACACCAGTAAAAAAGAAAACAAAGAAAAAATAAGGAAAACAGATACCTTCTTCATAACCTCTCTCTCCAAAAGTTTTCGTGTTGTATGTGTTTTTTCTCCCATTTCTGACTGCATATTTTACCATAATGTCACCTCAAACATACCTCGTGTACCGCATGACAGACACACCAGCGTCCTATACCTCTATGGCCTCATGTCCACATACCCACCCATTTTATCCACAAATACATGATGGAAAAGATTTAGTCTACTGCTTAGCGGAATGATCACTGTGCCAATGTTATATGACACATTAAATGCGTCTATCAAAGCGAGAGTGAAAAGTAACTTCTTAGAACTGCCGAAGAGCAACACAGAAGGAGAATGCATTCCCACAAACCTTTCACATGAATACCACGTTCGAGAACTAATAAGAAAATTAATTTCCTTTATAATACCGCGATCGTTCTGAATGATTTTGTGAATAAAACCGTTTAGATCGCATAGTAAATGTTTTTTAATATACGATTTTGGCCGCTGCTATCATTAGATATCAAAGACTTAGAACGCTCCATGTAGCGTTACTATTCGAAACCTATGCCCACTTAGGGCATCCTGTCAACATCGACATCATTATGGATGGTGCACGAGGACGGATAAGAATGGAAAGGAAATTGACTATGCCCTCTTCAGTGAAACAATACCTCCTCTCACCATAAAACTTATATCTTTTTGACAACAAAGGGATCTGAAACCCGATCCTCTCGGATACGGGATCAGTGCATCAACCGATCGCTACGTCGCTCGATAGCAGTATTCAGGATGGTGCAGTTAGTTGATGCAACGATACACTTTCATCGCAGAGGCGCACGAATAATCAACAGGTTCTTGCAAGAGTATTCTCCAGTCACAGATAAGATCATTTGATCATGAAGCAGATAATCACGCGTTACCTATTACAGCACTGAGCGGGAGTTACTATTGATACAGATAGGCTGTGAATCCTGGAATAGCTCACTTCGGAAGCGAAAGCAACGTGACATATTTTTAGGGTACACACATCTATGAGGCTACATCAATAATAATATTATAAACATACGGAGTGTAGGATTATAAGAAGCAATACTGACCTTTATTGAAGACAAGTAAATATCCGCTAATAGCAATTGTTGTTTCAGAGAAAGGTTTTTCCAATGACTGGAATACACTGTTCCCGTATTCTGACGTTGTGAGCGATCAAATTGGAGCGAAATATTATCTGCCACTAGAACAGGAACGAGATTTCAGTTACAACAGCCTAGGGGCATAAAAGGTTGGTTGTTTGGTTGGTTTGGGGAAGGAGACCAGACAGCGTGGTCATCGGTCTCATCGGATTAGGGAAGGAAGTCGGCCGTGCCCTTTCAGAGGAACCATCCCGGCATTTGCCTGGAGTGATTTAGGGAAATCACGGAAAACCTAAATCAGGATGGCCGGACGCGAGATTGAACCGTCGTCCTCCCGAATGCGAGTCCAGTGTCTAACCACCGCGCCACCTCGCTCAAGCATAAAAGGGATTCAGTAGTAGTACAGGAGCAGTGTTGCATATACAGGCTTGGAGAAGGATCCGGGTCTAATGAGTGCAGAGTGGCCTTCTAAAATTTTATTAACTGCGCAAGCAATTAAATAGAAAATTTTAAAAAGTAAATTTTAAGTATTCCTTTGAAAATCAGTCTAATCGTTCCACCACAATTAGTGTTTATGTATGCAATACCTAACTGGAATGAACTTTACAGTCTTCTCAAATCAGCGGGATCCACCGCCACAGTACAGTCAACGCAAGTGGAAGCCTTACTTGTGTACAATGTAACAGTTCACGGGCGCCACCGAAATCAGGCCGACACAAGTAATTGAAATGATATCACAATAGGCTCATTTGAAACGGAAACCATATTAAAACATGACCACAGAAACATTTAACAACAACCCTATTTACTCGCAGTGCCGGCAATTTTTTCTTTAACATCCGTATCTTAAAACCATGAAATTATAGAGTCACCAGTTAAGAATTAGTGTATAACAGTGTAAATGTGAATTACGGTCACCAAGCCAGATCCCAAAGAACTAACCAACAATCTGAAACCTAAGCTAAACCAGTGAATTAGCCAATAATTTAACACCTAAGCTATACTAACAGTTGCATCATTCATCAAACAGTAAAATCTTAAGGAGTAGTGGAAGCTCTAGATTTCATCTACTGCACACCGTTCTAAATAGCCACTTGCAGAACATTTGACGAAAGAACCGATAAAAGATCACTTGATGCCATTCAGCTTTACTACAGATAATTTTACAGGCTTGATGCGAGCTTATCTACACCCAAGTGCTTTCTTGCGCACACATAGCAGGCCGGCAACGCAGAAACAAAGCGCCACAGCAATATGTCGCGCTATCGCCAGCAGACTAACGCAACAAGATAACGTACAGTCATAAAGTCTGCTGTCTGAAACCACTTGCAACAAACACTG
This sequence comes from Schistocerca americana, assembly GCF_021461395.2. Classification (NCBI taxonomy): domain Eukaryota; kingdom Metazoa; phylum Arthropoda; class Insecta; order Orthoptera; family Acrididae; genus Schistocerca; species Schistocerca americana. The sequence goes on along the minus strand of NC_060122.1, from coordinate 258,241,378 downwards.
ACGCACTTGTTAACGACAACCTGGCGCTCAACACGACGAATGGTCTAACAAGGCCAGGCAAGGTACGATAAATAGCAGTAATGTTCACTAACAACCTCACATGTCCCGTTTCCACGGCGTGTTCAGGAGCACACCTGAACTGTGCGGTACAACCATCAGCCAAACCGTCATCGGATTTCTGTTGTATAACATGCTCCCAACAGACAGGGCTTACCGTCAGTAAACCAACTGCCTACGGTGCCCTTTTAATAACAGTCGTCCGCAGCTCGTGGTCGTGCGGTAGCGTTCTCGTTTCCCACGCCCGGGTTCCCGGGTTCGATTCCCGGCTGGGTCAGGGATTTTCTCTGCCTCGTGATGAGTGGGTGTTGTGTGCTGTCCTTAGGTTAGTTAGGTTTAAGTAGTTCTAAGTTCTAGGGGACTGATGACCATAAATGTTAAGTCCTATAGTGCTCAGAGCCATTAGAACCATTTTTTAATAACAGTCCATCACGTGGTACCAATCGCTGCTGCTGTTTCTGACAGCTCGCTCCAACAGACTTCGTGTCCGTACTTCTCTCCTCCCACCACTGTCTTCCGATGGTGCAGTCAGTCCCACCGACACAAGCAAGGATATGAGGATATGCCAATTCACAGCACAGTGTCTACAATTCTCGAGTAGTGCACCAAAGAGAAATTTGTAAAAGTAATCGAAATTTATGGACAATATATAAAAACATTAAGTTTCTTGATTGTAATCCTGTCACATACAGCCTATCTCTAGGTAGATAAGGCCAAATGAGTAGATAGGCTCTTGCTAAGAAGTTATAATGTGAACTTCACAAAAACAAAAAATTTAGTCGGATCAAATGCTGAGAGGATTAGATTAGAAATTTTTTCAGACCTTTATTAAAGGCAATGTGCAGAAAGTATTAATTGGTTAACTAAAGTCATCATGTCCATGACGAGACAGTTACAATAGTCTTGCTTTACACTCAGTGATGTGATACGTATTACGTGCTCCTCCGCCATGTGGTGCACTGACAACTGTCAGTGCGATTTTGATATCCCCTGGGTGATATTCTGTGATATAGTTCTTGTGCTACCATCCTCATGCACTGGTGGCGCAGCTGTTAGTTGACTTCCTTCCACACATTATTTGTTATTGCTAGGGGTTCAGGAGTACGTGATCTAAGTGTCTTGCTTTTCACCGTCGATCTTGCAGGAGTTAGGAAATTAGACACTAAGGCTGTAGATTTGTTATTTGGCAACTAAACTAAGTAACGACGGCTCAAGAGGAGGTAAAATTAAAATTGGCGACAGCAAGAAAAGCGTTTCTGGAAAGGAAACATTTCTTAACATCGAATGTAAACCTAAGTCTTAGGGAATGTTTTATAAAACTGTTCGTACGGTTCCTGATATGGAAGTAAAGTGTTGACCACATAGACTATAGGCAATAGGAGAAATCTAAAGCTGCAGAAAAGCCCTGAAGTAGTATCTAAAAACGAGAACTACACTGTTCAGTGACCACCGTTTAAGTTCGACGTCGATGTGCAATAACCACTCGCAGACAGCAGATGGCAGTGCTAGCAGCGGGGGGAATATAAAGCTTGTTGGAGCGACTCGGAAAACAGTGCAGATGTTTTCTCTATGCGCAGCCGGAGCGATTTACCTGATGTCCAAAAGGGCATGATCATTGGCAAAAGCCGGCCGGTGTGGCCGTGCGGTTCTAGGCGCTTCAGTCTGGAACCGCGTGACCGCTGCGGTCGCAGGTTCGAATCCTGCCTCGGGCATGGATGTGTGTGATGTCCTTCGGTTAGTTAGGTTTAAGTAGTTCTAAGTTATAGGGGATTGATGACCACCGATGTTAAGTCCCATAGTGCTCAGAGCCATTTGAACCATTGGCAAAATGCGGTTATCGAAAACCGGCTCCGAGGCAACTGTGGTGTTATACACCACGAGATGTAGATGATAGGGACGTGTACAGGCGAGCAGATGTGCAACTGTTGAGCAGCTGATCTCCCAGATGAACCAACGGCTACCAACAGTTCACCGAATGTTCAGCAACAGCAGGGCTCTGGTTTATGTCCATATGCTGACTGCTTTCACCGACGACGAAGGCTGTAATTTGTACGTCAATACCACAATTGTACAGGTGGCCTTATCAGATAGCTCACCCTTTATGCTTTATCGGACTGATGGCCGTTGGTGTGCACGGCGTGAAACGTCTGAAGGCAAACATCCTGCAAGAATGTAATAAAATGGAACAAAATGGCTCTGAGCAGTATGGGACTCAACTGCTGAGGTCATTAGTCCCCTAGAACTTAGAACTAGTTAAACCTAACTAACCTAAGGACATCACAAACATCCATGCCCGAGGCAGGATTCGAACCTGCGACCGTAGCGGTCTTGCGGTTCCAGACTGCAGCGCCTTTAACCGCACGGCCACTTCGGCCGGCAATAAAATGGAACACCTACAGCCGTCCTTACGATGTTATTTATTATATGGCTATCACTTTCGATGCTTCTGTGCTCCAGCTTCAGGGCTTGACTGACCCTGAGGAGGTTAACTCCAATCGTACACACCATTCATCAGTGGCCAACATCTATAAAATACTTCTTCCAGTCTAGCTGTAACAACGACGTGATGTTTCCAACCATCCAGCAAGAATCTTTCCGGAAGTACCCGGACCGGAGGACAGAGCGTTATGGTCTGATGTATGTTTTCGTGGGATTCCCTGGGTTATTCCGTCATTCTGGAAGGCGCAATGGATCAACACAAGTATGCATCCATCGTTAGGGATTATGTCCCCTTGTAAGCTGCTCTTTGTTTGCCCCGCCAGGGTAACCGCGAGCGCTAACGCACTGCTTCTTGGACTCGGGTAGGCGCGCCGGCCCTGGATCGAATCTGCCCGGCGGATTAACGACGAGCGCAGATGTGGTAGCCAGCCTGGATGTGGTTTTTAGGCGGTTTTCCACATCCTGCTAGGTGAATACCGGGCTGGTCCCCATGTTCCGCCTCAGTCACGCGGCTCGCAGACATCTGAACACTTTCGCACTATTCCATGGAGCAGGCCGCGGTGGCCGTGCGGTTCTAGGCACTTCAAAAAAATGTCTCTGAGCACTATGGGACTCAACTGCTGAGGTCATTAGTCCCCTAGAACTTAGAACCAGTTAAACCCAACTAACCTAAGGACATCACAAACATCCATGCCCGAGGCAGGATTCGAACCTGCGACCGTAGCGGTCTTGCGGTTCCAGACTGCAGCGCCTTTAACCGCAGTCTGGAACCGCAAGACCGCTACGGTTGCAGGTTCGAATCCTGCCTCGGGCATGGATGTGTGTAATGTGCTTAGGTTAATTAGGTTTAAGTAGTTCTAAGTTCCAGGGGACTGATGACCTCAGATGTTAAGTCCCATAGTGTTCAGAGCCATCTGAACCATTTTTTTTATTCCTTAGATTTCACTCGACGCAGACAGTTGGGCCACCACTTAAACATTAACATGCCAAATCCGATTAACGATGGCTGACCCTGCGTAACTGCAGGACAAGGCTCAAGCGACAGATAGATAGATAAATAGTACATGCTCTTTGTTTCTCTTCGGCACGATGGTACCTACCAGCAGGACAATGCAACGGGTCCCAGAGCTCGCACCATACCTTAGGGGTTCAAAAGCTGCCGCGTCCCTGCACAGGTCCAGGTTACCAATATTGTGTTGGTGTGGCCTGCATGGCGTAGTCAGGACGTTAACGACCCTATTAGTCTGTGATTACCTCAATGTACCTTCATAAGGCTACTTAAGGAGGTGTAGGAAGTGTAAGTACAAATGACAAGTTCTTGTCACGAGGGGGTAAGAAGGGATTTAGACAGTGATGGTCTGCCGAAGTAGTAAGGTACAGCTTCTCCCTTAAACTAGTTTGACTATTAACATAAAAGTACTCTGGTGTCCAAAATTAAAGCAACGAACTACTATTTTCCCGTCCTGTGTCTAATTCACGATATATTCATATAAACTGTCAACAGATGTCGATATGATGGTAATCTGCACAGAAGATGGCATTCTGATCAACGGACAACCACGCCAACAATGACGTCAGGGCACCTATCAAGTGGGGTAGTGTTTGCAGGGTAGCCTCACATCCACAATCGCTGTGTACGCAGTGACAGACGGTGCAGTATAGCACAGAGAAGACGCCTACAGACTGATGTGGAGGGCCATAGGAAGAATGGAAGCAGGAGAGTTGCAAAATGATGTGGCCAATGGGTTAATGTGAATCTCGGATGGCTTAATGTGAATCTCTGAAGAGGCGACAGTTGATAGAGACCGAAACTGTATCCTGGAAACCAGGAAAGGGCCGACCGCATGTGTCATCAGAAAGAGTGGACCATTATTTGTCTGAAAGGGCACGATCGTAGCGCCTTAGTAACGCTCTGCAACTGGCATCTGACCTCGCGGCATCCCTTGGACCTGTTGCATCGAGGCAAAGGTGTACAGAAGGCTTCAGCAGAGAGGTCTTTATTGTTGGAGTCCTGCTTTCTGTTTGCGCTAACGTGTTTTCGTAGAAGGGAATGTCTAGAGTGGGGCCGTCAGCATGCCACCTGGGCGGTCGAACGGTGGGTATTTTCACATATGAGTCTCAATTTGGAGAGTGATCCCCAAAGGATTCGCATTTGGAGGGAAAGTGGAATACGATTTCTGAACCGAAACGTTCTGGAAAGAGAATGATATTGAGGACGGTCCCTAATAGTGCGGGCAGGGATTATTTTGAGCACTCGAACACCTCTACATGAAATTGTATGGGTGAATGAGCAAGATTTAATTGCTGTCAGGTACCGTAAGGAGTTTTTAGGATCTCATGTTGCGAGGTGCTGTGGACCCCGACTTCGTGCTGGTGGACGATAACGCTTGACCTCATAGAGCACGGGAGGCTGATGTTTTTTGGTTCAAAAAAGGTTCAAATGGCTCTGAGCACAATGGGACTTAACATCTGAGGTCATCAGTCCCCTAGAACTTAGAACTACTTAATCCTAACAAAGTTAATCACATCACACACGTCCGTGCCCGAGACAGGATTCGAACGTGCGACCGTAGCGGTCGCGCGGTTCCAGACTGAAGCGCCTAGAACCGCTTGGCCACGTTTTTTTTTTTTTCGAAACGGAAGATATTGCACTCATGCCATGGCCTGATCGCTCCTCCGATTTGAACCCATAGAGGATGTTTGGGATGCACAAGTTAAACGGATTGCATCACGTCAGCATCCACCAACTACTCTCCAAGATCTGTGAGCAGCTCTGCAGGAAGAATGAGTGTTATTGCCTTAATATGAAATTGATGACATCATTCACAGCATGTACTGTCGTTGCCAGGCCTGTATTGGTGCCAGAGGTGGTTACACCCTATACTGAACATATTAACCAGTTATCAGAATGCGTGTGCAAGTCCTGCAGGGTTGCCGCATCTTGCAAAGAAACTCAGTCTCACCACTTTATTGTCGCACCTCGTATTCCTAAAGCTTCTCTCGAATATTACGTTTTTCTTCCCCTAATTATGTGCATCAATTTACATTTTTCCTCAGTTAGACCTAGCTGCCATTCATCACACCGACTAGAAATTTAGTCTCAGTCATCTTGTACCCTCCTACAGTCACTCAACGACGACACTTTGCCGTATACCGAAGCATCATCAGCAAACAGCTACAAATTGCCACACCCTGTATGCCACAGCATTTGTAGAAAATAACAGCGGTTCTATAACACTTCGATGGGGCACTCCTGATGCCGCCCTTGTCTCTGATGGGCACACTCCGTCGACGACAGCGTACTGGGTTCTGTTACTTAAGAAATCTTTGAGCCACTCGCATGCCTGGGGACCTATTCCGTATATTTTTGTGCATGTGACAGCGAGTCAAATGCTTTACGAAATCTAAGAATATATATTTCACCTGTTGCCCTTTCGTCCATGGTTCGCAGTATCTCATGTGAGAAAACCCTTGCTGATTTGTGGACAGAAGCTTGTTCCTCTCTTGGAAATGTATTACATTCGAACAGAGAATGTGTTCAAGGATTCTGCAGCAAACCGATGTTAAATATATTGGTCAGTAATTTTGTTGTGTCCGTTCTTTTACCGTTTTTATTTACAGGAGTCAACTGCGCATTCTTCCAATCGCTTGGGACTTTGCGCCAGCCGAGAGATAAGCATTACAAGAAAGCTAAATACGGATCAATACTGTAATGTTTGTAAACAGACTTGTGATTCCAAAACTGTGAACTCAAGGTAGGTGTCCTTTCCGCTGTGTACAAGGTGCCAAGTACCGGATAGAGTCCATCGCTCATAGTGGAAGGAAAGTTGTTTATGGCGCAGGCACCACGGATTTTACGACACCCCTCCCTGCCAACTGCAGCTGCCCAAGTTTTATGGGCGTCCTGCGAACCTGCGTCCCGGAGAGACACGTGATATGCGTGCCAAGGAGGCGAGCGGCTCCCTGTCAATTGTGAGATTTAATTAAACGTCATCTTAAAGAGGGACAAGAGGCAGTGGAAGGGGAGCCCGTGTTCCCCAGGCTGTCTCCTGCGAGGCATCCGACCCCGTTAATTAACTCGATACTGCTGCGGAGAGGGTCGCCGAGAGGGAGTGTCTGGAGGAGAGTGCATTTATCTCCTGCGGAATCACATCTTCGTAAGCGCTGGAATAACAAAACCTCGCGAGAAAGGCCTCTCGGCTGTTGCTACAAGCGGGTCGGGCGCGCGACAACTTGGACAAACACGCCGTCAGACAGATAAGGCTCGTCTGTGAGGTCGGTGAGGGGGGGGGGGGGGGGGAGGGGGGGGGAGGGAGGGGGGAAGTGTCGCGGGCTGGCAGATAAACGCGGGAGGCGGCCAGGCGCCGGGTTAGTCTGCCGGCTGCGCGGCGGCTTCGGCACGTGGCCGGGGCTGGCAGTGAAATCCGCGCCAGATAACGCCGGGCCTAGGCTGCTTACACGCCGCGTCCCTGCCCCTAGCCTCTGAGGCAGATCCGCGACATTGTCCAAGAGCCACACGATGTAAATCCTCTGAGACCGGCGTGTCTGCAGAAATTCGCACAAACATAAACGAGTCTTCGTATAAGTGTTTCGAGCTCAGGAGCGTGAAACTGTTTATGTGTGAAATATGAACAAATCAGAAGCAGCATAATAATACTGTGATTGGCGGTGAATTTCTGTGTTTGTTTTTCTGTGTAAAATAAGTTTTCGTAATTAAAAACATAAGAAAAAGGTTGTTTTTTTTTTGGAGATAGAGGTCAGACGGAAACACATTCTGTATGTCTTTTGCCGTAAAACAAATGAGATGGCATTTTATTTCTTCTCGCCAGTCTGTGTCGTTTATACATGTTTCCGTGTACCATATCTTTAGATAAAATATAAGACCTTTTTGGAAACGTGTGCCGGACGGGGTGGCCGAACGCTTCTAGGCGCTACAGTCTGGAACCGCGCGACCGCTACGGTCGCAGGTTCGAATCCTGCCTCGGACATGGATGTGTGTGATGTCCTTAGGTTAGTTAGGTTTAATTAGCTCTAAGTTCTAGGGGACTGGTGAGATCAGAAGTTAAGTTCCAAGGTCCTCAGAGCCATTTTTTTTTTAAATGTGCTAATGGAAATCAATTATAGCTTCAGACCTGATCATATCCCATCATAAGGACAACTTTGTACACATATTTGCTTCATTCTTTTCAGAGACCGAAAAAAAAGGTTTGGTGACGAACTGTTCGAGGGTAGAACGAACGAGCACATTACTAGATAATAAAGATGTGACAAAGTCACGTAAGAGGCTAGCGATTATGCGAAGATCTGTCGTTAAGCCGGCTAGGTCGTACAAAAGGTCGTACAGTTGGCGAAGAACGACTTTATTGATCATACAGTGACACGCTTCGGAATTATTTTCGCCTTCAAAGTTTCAAGTGCAAAGGTTACACAAAGATGAGACCGTTACCAGAAGTGTTCGTAACATGGAATCTCTCATTCCATGTTACGAAAACATCTGGTAACAGTCTTTGCACATGGGATTCTGAAGACGGAAATAATTCCGAAACGAGTCAGTGTATTGCGGACTTCCAAAGAAATTTAATGGTGGTCCTCAACTACGTACCCTCAGACCCAGAGATGAAATATTAAAAGTTTTGGTTGGTTCGTTGTCTAGGGGATGGGATACGTAGTTGACGCATTACAAGCCAAATACTGCTGAGTCTATAGTATACAATATAAATATATACATGAATCGAATGGTCGAAGGTTCCTAATACTCGGAAATTGCGAATTTTGAATGCAACATAGAAATTTATAAATGAAAGATTGCAGGTACTACTTTTAAAAATTTTAAATGATGAGTACGATAGTAGAAGTACTTTTGAAAATTTGGTATATTTCTGCAAAACACTTATTGGTGTCGATGGTCCAGTAATTAAATAAAATAACATGGAAACTATAGATCCCTACTTCACGTAATTAGTTATGAACAACAACATGGCTCACGAGATATTCACTTATAAACGCAAACTACGTCTTCACTGTAGATGCCACGGAAATCTCAAGTGTGACTACGCGCAAACTGCTCAACACTCTCCAAGTATTTCCTGCGACCATCCGTCGCGCCTTCCCGTCCAGCACACCCTGTCCCGTGCAACCTGATGCCCCTCGCCCACTTCCATCCAGTCTCTCCATTGACTTCGTTAGTCGCCTACCACAGTAACGAGCGCTGTGATTGGCTAGAGCGCTCCCGCCATGTCTCCAATGCAACGCACACTCACAAACATATTGAAACACATACGAAATACTGGATTTACACTTAAATAACTGGAAATTAAGTAAATATTCCCACGGCTGGTCCATAAAGACGCTCTAACACACATTATTCAAAAATGGTTCAAATGGCTCTGAGCACTATGGGACTCAACTGCTGTGGTCATAAGTCCCCTAGAACTTAGAACTACTTAAACCTAACTAACCTAAGGACAGCACACAACACCCAGCCATCACGAGGCAGAGAAAATCCCTGACCCCGCCGGGAATCGAACCCGGGAACCCGGGCGTGGGAAGCGAGAACGCTACCGCACGACCACGAGATGCGGGCACACATTATTAAATACATAAACAAATCAAATAAACATATATCAAAGGAACAGAAACCAAAGTAGGCCAGTAGCTTAATGTCTCTGTGCTTTCTAAAACACGGTAAATATTTGACCAATTTCTTCATCAATAGCATATATATCGGATATAAACAAAGACATAGATGAATAAATATATTTATAAGCATGCTGCTACCGTTTTTTCCTGTAACTGTGGAGTACTTATGGGCTGACGCGATCCATAGTAATCAGCCACTTTGACCAACATTAACTCATGTCCTATTTTGTTTATGTATGTGTCTGTAGAAAGCTATTAGTATAAACCTAAATTGATATAAATTACAGGCATGTAACTTGTATTCAAGTTACATCCCTGTAATTCATACCAATTTAGGTTTACACTAATAGCTTTCTACAGCTATTAATGATGAAATGTTTAGATTTTGGAAATTCGTTGCTGGGTGTTACTTGTATAATTTACAGTCAGATACTAAACTTTAAACAAATAGAGGTATTGAAAATCTGATTACACCATCAGAATTGTCATGCAAATAATGGTAATCTACAGGTTTCTTTTTAAGGTATCATGATTCCTCTGGCTATTATTAATTTCTACATGAACTGTGAAATGTCTGCCATTATGGTTTCACGAAGTCCGCCATCTTTGGCACTCCCGGCATACAAATCTCATTCATCAACACAAAGCACCTTCCTCGACACAGCGTCAACATGAACTTTCCAGCCACACGGTCGGCCTGGGCCACGCGCTGCGTCTACACCTCTTGCTCCGGCCAATGTTCGGCACCACGCGGTTGCTGACGAGCCCTCGGCTTGCAGAGCTGCCTGTGCAGCCATGCCAACTCCGAACTTAGGATATTTTTAGGACGCCACAACTCGCCCGTTACCTCACAGTGTCATCAATAAAATCATTCTTCACCTTCTGTGTGACATTTTATGCGACGTAGCCGACTTAACGACACATCTACGCATAACAATACGTGTTCTTTCGTTACCTAATCACTGTCGCTGAGGAGAACCACCCTGAGATCGAGTCAGCGAACATTTCTTTTCATTTCCTATGTATGTTTTATTTAATAAAGAAGTTTTGTTGGTCGGTCAATTTCTTTCTAACAATGACATAGGCAGCCGCTTCAGTAGCTTGATATTTAAGGTTATAACCTGATTATTTCGGGAATACATAATTTACATCTTTTGACTGTAATCATTAATTTCATTTATCTACATTTTTTGCTTAGGTTTGCCGTTTTTAGGCGTTTCTCTTGCCTGTCATGGAATTGCATAATAATCAGTATTTTTATTTGCTGTGACACACTGCGAAAAGTTTTCGCAATAGTTATGTCCCAGGCCTTTCTTCTGTGCTATAAACTCAACAGTGAAATGTTTCAGATGGTCATGACTGCCCGCCCCCTCCTAAATAAAGTTTTACTAAAAGTGTTTATACGTTGCTTGACGAAAGAAGAAGTGCACTGAGAAGACATGGTCGCGTGTCAACGTAACTTTACACGCGTGTACACACTATCGGCGGGTATGTTGATGAATAGAGTTGCAATTCGCTGTGATGTATAGATTGGCCACTAGAGAGCATTAGTGTGTTTAGCGTGTTATTCGCCTGCTGAGGCACATAAGGCGCATGTACAGCGTCAGGTAACAGTTACCACTGTGGAGGACGCAGAGATGCTAGGTGTATGAGACAGGGCTATCGGCACATGGCAGAGTTTGAAAGGAGCCTCATTGTCCATTTGGCCTATAGATCCAAATGTGTAGTACATTGAAATGGGAGGGTGGGTATGCATACTCACTGTCAAAATTCCACTCTACCACGACTAACCACCACAAGGAATGATCGCCGTATTGTGCACCAAGCACATCGTAACACCTTCACATCTGCGCTTGCCATACCAGTAATAGACTCTCTACAAAGTTCTGTGCCGTGCCGCAACATTTGTCGGACGCTAGCTGCAGCTGTACTACGCAGTTACATCTATGTGCAGGCTGCCGTTAACACCACAACAAGGTCGACTGCGTTTCGAGTGTTGTCGACACTGGGAATCATGGACAGCCGTCGAATTTCGTCGCATTATGTTCAGCGATGAATCGCAATTCTCCACTACCCAGGACGACCATCATAGGTGAGTACGGCAGCGATCTGGCGAGTCATCCCGCTCTTCCAGCGTTTTCGAAACGCAAATCGATGTTACTTCTGGCGTCATAGTGAGCCCAACCATTGGGTATGATAGTGCTAGAGGGGGCTTTGACGACACAGCGGTACGTCTCGGGTATCTCGAGTCCTCTTGTGTTACCTCTCATGTGACAGTACTGATGTGCCATCTCTGAACTGGATAATGCAAATCCGTACATGGCGCATAGCCTCTTCGAACACTCTGCGCGATGCTGAGATACCCTATTGGCCAGCAAAATCTCCATTTCTGTCCCCGATAGAAAATGTGTAGAACCAGGCTATCAGGTACCTGTTATCACAGCTGTGGGCCAGCTTGCATCAGGGGAGGATACAACATCTTCATGGATCCTTCCCAACTGAATCCGTGCATACATCCAGGTGAAAGGGAGTGCATCGTTATACTGATAAGTGGTCTCTTACTGACAAGTTCTTCGTAAATTTTACTCTATTCTGTAATCACTAAAATAACATCAGATACAACTTCTACCTAGCTGTGAAGCTTCATTTAGTTGCCTCGCGTTTCCAACTGTTCCCGCCCGCCTCTCCATAGGGGCGACTTATTTTTTTTCTGTTATGCAGTGTATTTACACATGTCACCACCGGCTTTCTTCGGAAATGGAATTTTTACATTATTCTTGAAATCAGAATCCATTTCACCGGTCTTGTATATCTACCAAGTGACATAGTTTTCTCATAGATGGCAATCCCACGGACATCAGGAATTATGAGGGAATACCGTTCATTCCAGGGGTCTTGTTTCGACTTAGATGTCGCAGTACACTGCCAAATTCTTTTCCAGTATCAAATCTTCCACTTCACCTTTATCTTCTTTGCTTGGTACTGGTTTTCCATCTGAACTCTTAATGCTCATACTGTTGCTTCTTTTTTCCCCAAAGCACCCTTCGATCTCCATATAGGTGGTGCCTATCCTTCCCTAGCTACACATACTACTACAGTCTTGCATTTGTCCTCTAGCAATTCTTGCTTAGCCGTTACTTTTGTCAATCTCATCAAGCCTACATGGAATGAATCATTTATCATCGTTTTATTCCATCTGGCCTCCTTCATTTACTGTATTTTATATTTTCTCGTTTTATCAATTAACTTCAACAGTGTCCCTGATATAGACGGATTTATAGTAGGCCTTATCTTTGTAGCTATTTGATTCTCTGCTGCCTTCACAATTTCATGTCTCAAAATTACATTCTTTTTCCCTCATTCACTCGAACGTCACAGCATGCTACCCCCCAAAATCTCAGTAATTCTTGCCTTTGTATTTTTAACATGTCTCAGCTGCTTGATTTACTGTCTTCTTGCAATTTCTCAAGTCTTAATTTACAGTTCATAACCAACGTCCGCCCCAGGTAGGTGAGTGGTCAGCGCGACAGAATGTCAATCCTAAGGGCCCGGGTACGATTCCCGGCTGGGTCGGAGATTTTCTCCGTTCAGCGACTGGGTGTTGTCCTAATTATCATCATTTCATCCCCATCGACGCGCAACTCGCTGAAGTGGCGTCAAATCGAAAGACTTGCAGCCGGCGAACGGCCTGCCCGACGGGAGGCCTTAGTCACACGACATTTACATTTTACCAATAAAATATGTTCATATTTCACATGTGCCCCTAGAAACAGTTTAAAATCTGTTTCCGAAAGATCTGCCTTAGCATTAAAAGTTTTGCATCACCTGGGGTCTGAGAGTTCCAGGACCTGTATAGAAAATTGGAATAGAGATCAACACAAACACCATTTCCGCCCTTTGTATTGCTCATGAAAACCACACATTGCATGTTGTACCACCATAAAGCGAGACCTTCTGAGTTGGTGGTCCAGATTTCTGTATACACCGGTGCCTCTAAAACCCAGTAGCACGTCCTCTTGCATTGATGCATGCCTGGCATACTATTCACAAGTTCATCAAGGCACTGTTGGTCCAGATTGTCCCACTCCTCAACGGCGATACGGCGTAGATTTCTCTGAGCGGTTGCTGGGTCACGTCGTCCATAAACAGCCCTTTTCAATCAATCCCAAACATGTTCGATAGGGTTCATGTGGGGAGAACATACTGGCCAATCCAGCCGAGCGATGTCGTTATCGTGAATGAAGTCATTCACAAAATTTGCGCGATGGGGGCACGAATTGTCGTCCATGAAGACGAATACCTCGCCTAAATGCTGCCCATATGGTTGCACTATCGGTCGGAGGATGGCATTCATGTATCGTACAGCCGGTACAGCGCCTTCCATGACCAACAGCGGCGCACGTCGACCCCACATAATGTGATCCCAAAACAGCAGGGAACATTCACCTTTCTGCACTCGCTGGACAGTGTGTGTAAGGCTTTCAGCGAGACCGCGTTGCCTCCAGACACGTCTCCGATGATTGTCTGGTTGAAGGCATATGCGACACTCATCGGTGAAGAGAATGTGATGCCAATCCTGAGCGGTCCATTTGGCATGTTGTTGGGCCCATCTGTACCGCTCTGCATGGTGTCGTGGTTGCAAAGATGGACCTCGCCACGGATGTCGGGAATGAAGATGCGCATCATGCAGCCTATTGCGCGCAGTTTGAGACGTAACAAGATTTCCTGCAGCTGCACGAAAAGCATTATTCAACATGGAGCCGTTGCTTTCAGGGTTCCTGCGAGCCATAATTCGTAGGTTGCGGTAATCCACTGCACTAGTAGCTCTTGGGCAGCCTGAGTGAGGCACGTCATCGACATGTCTCTCTCTGTCTCTCCTCCATTCCGAACAACATCGCTTTGCTTCACTCCGAGACGCCTGGATGCTTCCCTTGTTCAGAGCCGTTCGTGGCACAAAGTAACAATGCGGACGCGATCGGACCGCAGTATTGGCTGTCTAGGCATGTTGAACTGCAGACAACACGAGCTGGTGGAATGACTGGAACTGATCGGCTATCGGACCCCCTCCGTCTAATAGACGGTGCTCATGCATGGTTGTTTACATCTTTTGGCGGATTTAGTGACATCTCTGAACAGTCAGAGGGACTGTGTTCGTCATACAATATCCACGGTCAATGTCTGTCTTCCCGAGTTCTGGGAACCGGGGTGATGCAAAACTTTTTTTTGGTGTGTGTACAGCCGGCCGGGGTGGTCGAGCGGTTCTAGGCGCTACAGTCTGGAACCGTGCGACCGCTACGGTCGCAGGTTCGAATCCTGCCTCGGCCATAGATGTTTGTGATGTCCTTATGTTAGTTAGGTTTAAGTAGTTCTAAGTTCTAGGGGACCGATGACCACAGCTGTTAAGTCCCACAGTGCTCAGAGCCATTTGAACCATTTTTTATGTGTGTACAATCAGTCTGAAATCTTAGTGTCTCCTGCTCTCTTTTACGTATAGAACCTACGCACATCTTTCTTAAGCGAACTTTTTGCGACGATTAAATTATGTTCAGCACAAAATTTCTCTGTCAGTCCTTTCATATTACCATATTTTCCTATTTCTTCCTCTCTTCCTATCCCTATTGTCGACCTCCAGTGCGTAAGAGAAATTAAATTTTCCTCTCCCTTAACTATCGGAATAATTTCGTTTATCTTATTAAACATTCTACCAATCTCTTCATAATTTTCAGTGATAGTTGGCATAAACTTGTACTACTGTGGTGTATGTTGGCTTTGTGTCTATCTTGACTTCGATAATACGTTTACGATGCTCTTCAGTTTTGTTTCTGTGTTGAATATTAGGGCTACTCGCGCATTATTCCTATTTGATTATGTAATTACATCTCCTTGCTAACAGACCAGAAGTCCCGTTCTTTTTGCCATTGCTCTTGAGCAGTTTCCGCTATATCTAACTTCAACCGTCCCATTTTCATTTTTAAATTTTCTACCCTATCCACCCTATTAACTGATCTAACATTCCACGCGCTGAGCCGTAGAATTACTGTTTTGTTTGTCCTCATGACGTCCGAAGTAATCCTCGCCCTCAGATCTGAGTAGGACCCTATTTTGTCTCCGGAATATTTTACTCAAGAGGATGCCACAGTCATATGACAATACAGCTGAACTGCATGTCCTCGAGGAAAATAACTGCTGTAGTCTCGCCGCGCGGGATTGGCCGAGCGGTCTAAAAAAATTGTTCAAATGGCTCTGAGCACTATGGGACTTAACATTTGAGGTCATTACCCCTAGACTTAGAACTACTTAAACCTAAGGACATCACACACATCCATGCCCAAGGCAGGATTCGAACCTGCGACCGTAGCGGCAGCGTGGTTCCGGACTGAAGCGCCTAGAACCGCTCGGTCACAACGGCCGGCGAGCGGTCTAAGGAACTGCAGTCATAGACTGTACGGCTGGTCCCGGCGGAGGTTCGAGTCCTCTATCGGGCATGGGTGTGTGTGTTTGTCCTTAGGATAATTTAGGTTAAGTAGTGTGTAAGCTTAGCGACTGATAACCTTAGCAGTTAAGTCCCATAAGATTTCACACACATTTGAACATTTTTTTGCTGTAGTTTCCCCTTGTTCTGAGCTGTTTGCAGTACCAGTAGGCCATGTTGACTAATAAACTTGTTGTAGCTGGGATTCACACTCATAAAAAAAATTTTCGAAGGACATCATCTTTCCGCCAGTGACTGCCATAAGTTTTTATTACACTATTGCTATTTCGGCCATGATATCAGCACTTGATAGTGGCCTAAGGCCGAAATTGCAATAATGTAATAAAAACTTATAACAGTCACTGGCGGAAATATAATGTCCTTCAAAACATGTTGACTAATGTTACAAGCCCAGATTAGTCAATCAACCAGCCGACTTTTGCCCCTGCCACTACTGAAAAGTTTAATGTGTTTTCAGGAATCACAGGTCCTCTGGCCTCTCCACACATACCCCACCATTGTGGCTGCACCTACGGTAAGGCTATTTGTATCGGATGCAGGCAAGTCACCCCACCTCGGCAAGCTCCATGGTTCACGGTTAAGGAGAATGTTACCTTTGCAGAAAGGCAATGAATGTGGTTTATAAATGACACTTTATGACACGAGCTTCTAAGTCACGTGCAACAGTACGTAACAGAAATGTTTAAAGAGCCACGTTTACGTCGAGGAGATCCAGTAGTGTACTCTCCACATCCGCGAGACCTTAATCTTTTCAGTGGGGGTACATTTAATGACGAAGGCGTATTCGACACCCAGTGAGTAAGTGCACACGTTACAGTAGCGTATGTCTCACTTTTGTTTTAGGTCATCATTCCTCTGACTGGATTGACGCTGCCAGCCACGACTTCCTCTCCTGAACCGACCTGTCCATCTTAGAGTACCAATTACATCCAACGTCTTCATGTATTTTTGTTGGAGATAATTCGATCTCTGTCTTCCATTACACTTTTTACCCTCTACAGTTCCCACTAGTACTCTCTCACTTTAACAACATTGTCAGTCAGATTAACGTTCCTATTTTACGTCATGACCTTGGTGTTCCCGAGTACTACAATTGGTACGTGTGGTTTATGACTTAGTACAGAATCAATTCTGAAATCCATTGACAATACCTGATGCACTGTCGTAGTAAAAACAATACACCTTTTCCCCCCGGGGTTCTAGGCACTACAGTCTGGAACCGCAAAGACCGCTACGGACACTGTACTCGCATTCGGGAGGACGACGGTTCAATCCCGCGTCCGGCCATCCTGATTTAGGTTTTCCGTGATTTCCCTAAATCGCTCCAGGCAAATGCCGGGATGGTTCCTCTTAAAGGGCACGGCCGACTTCCTTCCCCGTCCTTCCCTGATCCGACGAGACCGATGACCTCGCAGTTTGGTCTCTTCCCACAAACAACCCAACCCAACCCAACCGCTACGGTCGCAGATTCGAATCCTGCCTCGGGCATGGATGTGTGTGCTGTCCTTAGGTTAGTTATGTTTAAGTGGTTCTAAGTTCTAGGGGACTGATGACCTCAGCAGGTAAGTCCCATAGTGCTCAGAGCCATTTGAACAATACACCTTTCATAAACCAGCACAGAATGAATTCTTAATATCACTGACAACAATAGATTGACAGACGTCACAGAACACAAAAACATCTTTATATAATTTGCTTAGTCAAGCCCGTGGTGTGGACTAACCAATGAGACCCGCTCTGTTGCACAACTGTGTACTGACCAATGAGACCTGTTCGGTTACACAACACACACTGTTACACGCTCTTTGTGCAATAAACACAGACAAACCAGTACTCAACATACGCTTCTGTTCAGGAATTCGCAACACTCAGAAGCACGTTCACACATAACACTGTGCACCGCCTCAAACACTAGGCCACCACAGTGCCACCACTGAATGTAGAAGCACTCAAGCTGTTCCCTTTACGATCTAGTGAAACCGTTCCCTCGTCTCCAATGCAAGGCTGTGTGTCCGACCGGAAAAGACAGCAACCGCGGCAGCTGGTTGTTGTCCACACTGCAGCCCCGCCCGCCTGACCGTTTCCACATCTGGTACCATCTTGCGCACCGGCTCCTTGACGCTCTTCAACATGTCTCTACTGCCGCCACTGACTTTCGTGGCCCCCGCGGACCGTTGCCGACGTGTCGCAGGCACTGACGACGCACATCTTCCGGGAGATGCTGCTTTTCCCAATGATACAGCAGACTGGCCATTGCCTCGCCTTTCCCCAGCCCAGCCGGCCGTTGTGGCCGAGGGGGTCTAGGCGCATCAGTCCGGAACCGCGCTGCTGTTACGGTTGCAGATTCGAATCCTGCCTCGGGCATGGATGTGTGTGATGTCCTTATGTTAGTTGGGTTTAAGTAGTTCTAAGTCTAGTGGGCTGATGACCTCGGATGTTAAGTCCCATTGTGCTCAGAGCACCAACTCAGCCGCGGCAGCAGTAGTGTCCATCAGTGTTCATCGTAGTCGTCCCTAGCGGCGTCAATATTACAGACACCACTGAACATGATCTCTGGTGCTGGCGAAAACAGCTCCGCCATTCGACATAGCACAAAGCGTGCAACATACTCCACACACATACCAACGATTTAATACACACTGATCAGCCAGATTATTATTACCACCGATCTACTATCGGTATAAACCCGTCCAGGCGATAGCAGCATTACCTGGCGCGAAATGACCGCCAGACAGACACACGCCAGAGCTCATCGCCTTCCTCTCCGGAATATATGGGAAGTAAGTGACTTGCGTGTGCGAATGAGGTGCCAAATCCCTCCTGCGACCTACCAAGGCATCACTGCTTCCTCGCTACGACGCGTCGCCGCTGTTATCCGTGCCAAAGCTGAGCATACCGGCTATTAGGAAGGTCGTCATAACGTTCTGGCTGATCAGTGTATAACGCAATACAAGGTGGCTGATAGCAGTGGAATACCAATACTCACTACACAGAATCCTTCAGGGACAAAAGTCATAAACTGCAGAAAAGAACAAAATACAAATTGATTAATGAAATTCAAGTAGGAGAGCAAGCCACGGAAGAAGAATAAGTTAACACCTCTAGCATGTATAACAGTGTAAAAAATCAAACAAATTAGCAATTAGAAATAAATGAGAAAGCTGAAATATACGTTGTTTTAGGGGAGAAGAGAGCTGAATGCGCTGGACGATGATTATAGTTTGATATACGGTTACTCAACAGCCCACTCACAACCAAACGGAAAGTGAAAACAAAGGATCCATCACGAGCCAGTAGGGCAGCTGGGTCCTTCATGATAGCAATTTGTTCCATTAACCAGCGAGTGCCTCCGATCATTTCAGATGTTGGGTATAGCTAGAAAATCACCGTGTACTATGACAACGGGAGACAGACAATTTCTGCCGCATATTCACAGAGAACGAATACGAATTAAGTGTTATAATGCACTCACTCTACGTTTTCGTCCAGTCTGATAGATTATTTTTTAGTTCCTTCCACATTTCTACTCTCATCCTGGCGTTTTCTCGACACAAATCGTTGATAGTATCTGTGGTGTAGCACATCAACGATTTCTTGTTTTTTCTCTTTAATGTTAGTTATTTCCCTTTCAGCTGACATATACATATACAGGATGGTCCACTGATAGTGACCGTCCCAAATATCTCACGAAATAAGCATCAAACGAAAAAACTGCAAAGAACGAAACTTGCCTAGCTTGAAGGGGCAATCCAGATGGCGCTATGGTTGGCCTGCTAGATGGCGCTGCCATAGGTCAAACGGATATCAACTGCGTTTTTTTTTAAATTAGGAACTCCCATTTTTTATTACATATTCGTGTAGTACGTAAAGAAATGTGAATGTTTTAGTTGGACTACTTATTTCGCTTTGCGAAAGATGGTGCTGTAATAGTCACAAACGTTTAAGTACGTGGTACCACATAACATTCCGCCAGTTCGGGTGGCATTTGCTTCGTCATACATTCCCCGTGTTAAAATGGGCCGTTTACCAATTGCTGAAAAGATCGATATCGTGTTGATGTATGGCTATTGTGATCAAAATGCCCGTAGGGCGTGTGCTATGTATGCTCTGTATGTATGCTGCTCGGTATCCGGACCGTTCGCCGGTTAGTTACGTCGTTTAAGGAAACAGGAAGTGTTCAGCCACATGTGAAACGTCAACCACGACCTGCATCAACTGATGATGCCCAAGTAGGTATTTTAGCTGCTGTCGCGGCTAATCCGCACATCAGTAGCAGACAAATTGCGCGGGAATCGGGAATCTCATAAACGTCGATGTTGACAATGCTATATCAACATCGATTGCACCCGTACCATATTTCTATGAACCAGGAATTGCATGGCGATGACTTTGAACGTCGTGTAGAGTTTTGCAACTGGGCACAAGAGAAATTACGGGACGATGACAGATTTTTTGCACGCTTTCTATTTAGCGACGATGCGTCATTCACAAACAGCGGTAACGTAAACCGGCACAATATGCACTATTGGGCAACGGCAAATCCACGATGGCTGCGAAAACTGGAACATCAGCGATCTTGGCGGGATAATGTATGGTCAGGCAATTTGCGAGGAAGGATAATTGGCCCCCATTTTATCGATGACAATATAAATGGTGCAATGTGTGCTGATTTCCTATGTAATGTTCTACCGATGTTACTACAAGATGTTTCACTGCATGGCAGAATGGCGATGTACTTCCAACATGATGGACGTCCGGCACATAGCTCGCGTGCGGTTGAAGCGGTATTGAATAGCAAATTTCCTCACAGGAGGATTGATCGTCGAAGCACCATTCCATGGCCCGCACGTTCACCGCATCTGACGTCCCCGGATTTCTTTCCGTGGGGGAAGTTGAAGGATATTTGCTATCGTGATCCACCGACAACGCCTGATAACATGCGTCAGCGCATTGTCAATGCATGTGCGAACATTACGGAAGGCGAACTACTCGCAGTTGAGAGAAATGTCGTTACACGTATTGCCAAATCATTGACGTTGACGGACATCATTTTGAGCATTTATTGCGTTAATGTTGTATTTACAGGTAATCACGCTGTAACAGCATGCGTTCTCAGAAATGGTATGTTCACAATGGTACATGTATCACATTGGAACAACCGAAATAAAATGTTCAAACGTACCTACGTTCTGTATTTTAATTTAAAAAACCTACCTGCTACCAACTGTTCGTCAAAATTGTGAGCCATATGTTTGTGACTATTACAGCATCATCTATCACAAAGCTAAAAAAGTGGTCCAACTAAAACATTCGTATTTCTTTACGTACTACACGAATATGTAATAAAAAATCGGGGTTCCTATTTAAAAAAAACGCAGTTGGTATCCGTTTGACCTATGGCAGAGCCATCTAGCGGGCCAAC
Organism: Schistocerca americana; assembly: GCF_021461395.2. Taxonomy (NCBI): domain Eukaryota; kingdom Metazoa; phylum Arthropoda; class Insecta; order Orthoptera; family Acrididae; genus Schistocerca; species Schistocerca americana. Next base: position 258,220,328 of record NC_060122.1, on the reverse strand, counting down.
CATAGCGCCATCTGGTTTCCCCTTCAAGCTAGACAAGTTTCGTTTCTTGTAGCTTTTTCGTTTCATTCTTATTTCGTGAGATATTTGACCCGATCACGATCAATGAACCACCATGTATACATGTATCTGTATATGTATATGAACGTAGAAATAAGAATATGTCAGCACAAAACAGAAATAACTAAAATTAAATTAAAAAGAAAAAAAACAAAAAACCATCTTGTTAGATGAGTATACATTTCTTGCTTTTTTTTTTAAAAAAATCCTATTTTTAATACAAGTCGCAAACGATTTCTTTTTTTGTTTTGTTTTAGTTTATTTTCTGTTTCACCCAGACACGTTTACGTATTTTTGTACTGTCATCAATGAATTCCCTATTACTGGAGAAGTTTTGGTAAAAAATACATGTATTGATAGAGGTTACCACATTATGCTGTTACAATGAAAGCAATGAAGGTCGTTAAATCTCATTAATCAGGATAAACTAATTGTCCCTGAATCCGCTTACCAGCGATTGCCATACTCCATTGGTGAACGAGTGCAACGCTCTATCCATATACACATAGCCGTCGGGCCTATGGAGTAAAGTTATCGTTCGAAAGCCAAGTGTAGCAGACGGGCGTTACTCAGTAAACGAACGCTCGTGGCAAGTGCAGGAATCCAGCATTGTCTGCAGTGACGATTGAGACACAACCAGTTTCTGTCATTTACTAATCAAATGAGTGCTGATGACAGTAGCAGACTTGCCTTCCGGGGCTATGTAGTTCCTAGTGGAGGTTGTTTACTATTTCGTTTCTCCGACTTGTTACCGGAAGTTCGCCTGGGAGTCTGACAGGTGTGCCTGTGCCACGCAACATAATATTCGAACTGTTGTGAAAGAAGGGAAGGGATGAGGTCGAAAGGTGAAAAGCAGCGCCAGCGAGCATGGTGGTATCAATAAAGGTTAGCCGTGAATCGAGAGATATGACTTATCTGTGAGATGGAATACTTTTTGCTGGCCTGGACTCGTCAATAACATCTTTTCCCAAGCCGCGTGATCCATAATTCCAGATGTGACGTGGCCTACTTGATTCACCTGCCTATAGGAACAGCGAAGTCAACAGTCAAATATTTTACTATAAAAGACTTTTCAAATGCAATAAAAGAGTATATACCAGCGCCATTTATCTCAAAGTCACAACCGTTAAATACCCGGAAAAGTTACTTTGAAACTGTAATTCAATTAAAGTAATATATTAATGTTTATATCACAAAACTTCATTATTATTAACATAGCTCTGGTCCAAAGCTGGATTATTTTCATGCAAATGAGAGCAATTATAATTAAGCTTCATTCGTTTCCTGTACATGATGCGCCTCATTCCTTGAAAACTGCAAATGTTATTTATCAGTTTAATAAGTCTGTTACATTATAATTTTCCGCACTGCTTTAATTAAGTAAAACAAATGACAGATCATTACACAAATTAGCTCCCCAGCCTGGAAACAGCTTCACAGATACATCACTTAATAAACTGTTGGTCTCGCGTCTAGTTACCGAGACCTGTACTGCATTGTTGTCCTAAGCAGCTAACTGGCACTGTGTATTCCTCTCTACGGCCTGCCTGAGGGTTTTTCAAACCCGTATTTCATCCAGAGTTCGAAGAAAATCACGTATTTAGTTACACATAGTGTTACACATATCAATTGCGAAGGTCACTTACACTTTCCATAGGAAACGTTTCAACGGAAAGGGATCATATTCAACGTATGTGCTTGAATAAACGCTTGTTTATGTGAAAAATTCCAAGTCTAAGCTGGCTTTGTAGGTCAATTCAAAGGTCGAGGTAAGGCAACGGCGTGCCTTCTCGAATATGATAATGGCCAGAAGAGTTCTGTGTTTTTAAGACCAAACTTCGACACGAGGCCAGCTCCACTTTCACTACTGGGTGGTTCAAAGACAAACAACAGATTTCAGCTGTTTATTACAGACAAATGTAAAGGAAAGAAACACATTGCGCATGTCACTGCATAGAGGAAGGTTTAAAGTTTTGACATAGCTGCTCTGCTGTTTCTTTATAGAGCCATTGCGACTAGCCCACAAGAGTAACATTTCGTGTGTTGGAATTTGCGCGAGGTCAGTCCATTGTTCAAGTGCAACGTGCATTCCGTTTCAGCAAGAACCACAAGCAAATTTATTTATGACCGGCATACAAATTTCTTGGAATTAGTTGCATTTGCAAAGGGAAGAGCGCGTCTGATGAAAATGTCGGGCGTATCCGAGATGCTTTCACACGCAGCCCTCGACGACCACACGAAGGGCAGGCCAGGAGCTTCAACTTCCTGAAAACACTGTGTGGCTTGCTCTGAAACGACGCCTGCATACGAAGCTTACAAGTTGCAGCTACTGCAGCAATTGCGTCCTGGCGACTATAACAGAGGGTACAAATTTTGCGTTTCACTAGGCATGGCCTGCACCTCAATAGGTACTGGAACGGGAGGCTGGCAAATCTTATAGATGACTGTGTAGTGGGTGGTGGTGGGATCACTCATGGGAAAATTCTTGTAGTAGTTGGTGTTGGAGCTCCACTCTTTTTATATGGAAATCATCTGATAGGTATGCCTGCTTAAAGGAAGTCTCTCTAACAAAGGAGTCACCTTCAGTGGAGGTCAGGTACCCCAGTAGAGAAGAAATTAGCGTATTTCATCAAAATATCAGAGGTATTAGAGATAAAGTTAATGAAGTGCTTATAGATGTTGGCCCTGACATTATTGGTTTATCGCGGCACCACTTAAATAGTTTGGCAATTCAGAGGCTTCCTTTACCAGGATAGAGATTAGCTGCGTGTTTTTCAAGGAGTTCTTTATAGAGTAAAGGAATTACACATAATTACAAACTATGTAGAAAAGCTAATCCAACGAAAAAAGAGTTTTTTAAACCTCGTTAAGGAACAAAAGTTGCAGGATGTTTACAGTTCCGATAATATAGATGACAAATATGATGCTTTGCATAACACATTTCTCATGTTCTTTCTCATATACGTAAAAAACGGTATTCCATTTTAATCCGTAGGTGTATCACGGCACTGCGCTGGAGAGGGATGTGAATGTTGTGCAGGGGCAGTTTGGTGAAACTAAACTTCTAATTGTTGTTGTTTGTATGTCACCAACTCTTACTTCAGAGCATTGCTGCTGAAGCGAGAGAGGGTTCTTGGTTCACTTTATAGGAAGTATCAAAAATTAGTTACATTTAGTGGCTACAATATAAATTTTTCACATGACTGAGCAAGAAAAACGATGTTGCTAAAGCTCACATGGTCTGATTCAGACTGTGTTTTTTCAAACCTCGGTACACAGGAACAGTAACACACCCTTACAAAATATTTTTATTCATTCTTCATTACTAGTTGGGCATTATTTTAGTAAAAGGGTGAATGGACTATCAGACCACAATGCTCAAATTTTAACACTAAAAGGCTTTTGTACTGATACAACTGTTACACATAATTACAAACTTTGTAGGAAATCTAATCCAACGACAAAAGAGATTTTTAAACCTCGTTAAGGAACAAGAGCTGCAGGATGTTTATAGTGCCGATAATATAGATGACAAATATGATGCTTTCCATAACACATTTTTCTTGTTCTACGAACTACTTAAACCTAACGAACCTAAGGACATCACACAACACCCAGTCATCACGAGGCAGAGAAAATCCCTGACCCCGCCGGGAATCGAACCCGGGAACCCGGGCGCGGGAAGCGAGAACGCTACCACATGACCACGAGCTGCGGACATGCATTTTTCAGAATATGAATGTATAACTGTACTGAGAATCGAATACGCCTAAGTTGCGTCTGCTTCAGCTGGTGTGCCCAGACGAAAAGTGTTACAGAAATCTAGTCTCAGACAACAACGTACTTGAATCCCTGTGAAATGACTGCAGAAGCTTAGGTGTTTGCTGCAGTGCAACTAGAAAATCTGTTGTCGAATGAACAACAGAACAATTTACTCTTGAATAGGCCTAAAAATTTACTTGCTAAGGATTCTTGTCTAGGGATAAACTAATTCACGATTGAGAGCCAAATGGTCTTGGAACAAATCACCGTGGAGTTGGGACGATGTTAGTACCATAACATGCTGGAGGACCACCACATGAAAAAAAATTACCTGATATCGCATTTGGAAGATAATTTTTGTGTACTTCTTGGAGGATTAGTGGCCTTTAGGTAACAGGAAGGGTTGTTGACACCTTCGGTTGTTTCGAGATTTGTTAACCGAGTGTTTTCTTCTCTTCCACAACATTTTTCATTCACATCGTGAATGGGTGGTAGGTAAATGATGAGAGAGTTACGCCACAACCCACATGGAGTGCTTTTCACACCCTAGTGTAAGAGCTCGTTGATGTAAGAGCACAACATAAGATGAAATTCAAAGTCAGAGTCATTATTCAATAAAGACGTTGACTGTGAGGGTACAGCTATATCACTGTCTGCTGCTTATATGCATATATGTTGTGCTTCCTCTGGGAGCGTGAAGCTAGATTTTACAGGTATGAGTTATGGGTAAAAAGATACTGAGTGCTGAAACATGCCCGTTAACGGATTGTTAATAGCTTGTGTTCCAAGACCTGTAAAGTCACTTGAAAACGGTTGCAGCTATGCTGAAGGACATTACATCGAGATATCGACTACCTGTCCTCCGTTTGCAATACGTGAATGAAGGGTTATAAACTGACTTCAGAGTTCGTGTGTCGCATGATGGAGGTTAATACCAATTGCGCAAGGGCGTATTTCGGAAAATGTGAGCGCGTGCGGAACTGATCCTTTCTTGTGAAATGTCAAACAGAGAGAAAGGGTATATTCCACGAGTAGGTGAACATTCGCTTCTTTGTCGCGCAGTGGGGACAACATTTCTCTGCTTCGTTACGCACGCGCCCACGTGAAGTGAAACTGAGTCTCACGCAGGGATTGTGAGCTGTACATATCAGGACGAAACATACTGGGATGTTGTAAAATTGCATCTATTATATGACTTAAGTAGTGGATCCGAATTCTCCTTGGAACACGGAATCAATTAAAATTATCTTATAAACTTATCTTACGAATGATCATAAACTATGAACAGAGTAGCCCACGTTTACGCATCGCACTTTTCGTCTCAACAGACGAACATTTTTTGAAGAACCTTGCATGAGTGATTTCGATATGTCTCTTTTCCGCAGCCCTGTAGATACCAATTAATCATAGGTACGTATGCTGTTGGTGCAACAGGAGCATGTGGCTGAGTGTGCCACAGCAGAGCACAGCACATCAAAGGTACCGGTCAACACATTTCAGTATAGCGACCGTGATTAGGAACGCGGTGGTGACTTTGGGTAGAAACACCTTTTACCGTCGTGTTGTCCACTTTCAAGGATAGGAGAGCGGCGTTGGGATGCTGTCAGCATTCGCAGAAGCCACACGGCTTCGTTCCTTTTCACGCAACCCGCACAGCTTCGTCACAAAGCACACATTTTGTTCTTCCAGCCACAATCGTGTATTTTAATGCCATTACAAATGAAACAGCCTGTAGTATATACCTCAGGGCAGCCATATTGTTCAGCTGTTTCGATCTCCGCCACTTGCTTCGTCATCTTTGTTCTCGTATTTCGTTCTGCGTATCCAAAGAACTTACGCTGTATAAATTGGTGAGCGATCTTAATACATATCTAACCTGTTTCCTATAAATGATCTTTCGTATGGCCTTAATAAATAGCTCCATTCCTTCTTGCTATTCTGCTAGCCGAAAGCATTCGGTTGTTTTAATTTTGCTTTCATGTGTAACACAGTGATATCGCACACACTTTCGGGTGTAAGTTGGCTACTCTGCGTATAGAACTTTATTTTTACCACTTTAGCAAACGAATGGACGTTAAATGTAACCATTCAATTAGTTTTAAACGACTGAAATGGCTTTTTTGTTGGTAGATAGAATATAACCATCTTTTTAAGCAGTATGATATTGCGCTCTCTTTAGCCTGGATGCACACAGTGATTCGGTTTGTGAAGGTATCCTCTCTTGACGCAAGCTGGCCTACGTATGTTGTGACTTATTTAAAAAAGAAATTCGTCAAACAACCGTGCAAATTAAGACGTTATTTTATTTTATTTTTGCTTACAGTTTCGGCAATTCAGTAAGCAATCTTCAGGCCCCATAAGCACGTCTCACCGGCTGGCCGTTGTGGCCGAGCGGTTCTAGGCGCTTCAGTCCGGAACCGCGATGCTGCTGCGGTCGCAGGTTCGAATCCTGCCTCGGGCGTGGAAGTGTGTGATGTCCTTAGGTTAGTTAGGTTTAAGTAGTTCTAGGTCTAGGGGACTGACGACCTCAGATGTTAAGTCCCATAGTACTCAAACTAGAACCTCTCACCGGCGACTGATCTGGAGACCTTACTGGCAGTGGGAGTTATTGAACGTCACGCACACAGTTCATAGAGACATGTATTATGGTTGGACGAGCATTGTCCTATTGAAAAATGGCATCACGATACTGTCACATGAGAGGTAACACATGATGTATATATGTGATCAAAGTTCTCTAAATGGCTTCTCTCTTAGCGGCGTCTGGAGTAATCGCACTGTGCCTCTCCGGAATATTGCACGCAGGGGATCTCTCTCCATATAGACATCATACTCGCCAACGATGTTCATCCGTTGTAAGGCAGAACCGCGATTCATCGCAGGATATAGTGTGACGCCATCCATCAGCAGTCCATGCTTCCCGACACGGCCCTACACCAAACTCATGTGTTTGCGTTACGATGTTACAGCAGCCTACATAAGCGATGTTAATCACTAGTCCGGCTGCTGCTAGTCTCCGACTGCGACGTTACGTGACGGATTGTGTGCTCAGTAGCTTCCCTAATCAGCGTCTAAAAAGAGCAAGCAAGTTTCAACCCTAACTGATGTTGCTCTCACTTTAGGAAACTGGGCTATGTACGGCTCTGTTTAAAAAAGAGCCACTCACATATGCTTTAACGCCCAGTGCCTAACACGCTGTAAATGATAACCTTTACTTCCGATCCCGCAGTAAAACCGTCTATGGAACGTCTAGACTTGCGAATTATTAAGTAACACAAAAACGGGATAAAAGACAAATAAGAAATTTATAAAAACGGTACTATTCGGACGTCTGTAATTGATGCAAACGACAGAAAATTCTGTTGAGTAGTGCTTAGCTAAGAAAATAAATCTCAAATACATGCAAAGTGGTCCTACGATAACCAGTTATAATACGAACAGAAACTGCAGTAAAGTAACGGTGAGAGCGTTACGAGAATGGTAGCAGAATCCCCGAGCTAAATAGTCATCCAAGATGCGCCAAAAAGTAAGTCCATTTCGTGATCAGAATGCAGGAAACATTCGCCAGCTCAAAATAGTTCAGAATTCAGTCTGACAATTTACACAACAGCACACGAAAGAGAACGAGTAGAAACTCATATTCTGTCTATTCTCAATTCTGTAATGCGAGCGGAAAAGTTAGAGTTCTCCACTGGAGAAATTTAGACCTCGCGAGAGTTAGTTTTCCTTAAAAAGTTAAAGTTACACGACAACTGCCAGCGGATTTTTCCTTATAGTCTTCGTATCCTCCTGAAACCTCATCGCAGTTATAAAGGACACAGGATATCTTGTCCTGTTGTCAAATATTCAACATTTTATGTTGCAATACCTGTGATCCATTTCAATGGAGAGTATGATGTAGCCATCTGGCGGAAGAAACGCCCACTGCGATCACCTGGGGCCAAGTAGTAGCTTTGTTTACGACGTGGTACCATAGCAGGTCAGTACTCCTTCACTACTGTGTGTTTTGCGAAACATATTACATGAAACTATGTAGCTATTGTAGACAATACCCGTCAAGGGTCGTTTATATGCCTTTCTGTGTAATAATGTTTGGTAGTATGACATGTTTTTTTTAATTTTGTTTACAAAATAGCAATGTCGACTGTAGTGGACGATGGGACAGTGTGCCAAATTTTCGAGCACTGGTTCCTAAGCGTCAGTGCTGACTATCTTCGCTGTCAATACATTCGGTTTTGTCTCTGTTGCTAAATAATATCATCTGACACATTATAATTATTATTATTTGTTATATGTAAAGTAAAATAGGAACTATGTAAATACAACACAAACTTGGGTGTAATACACCATATTGCTAGGATATTGAGTTTTTACTGGCTCTGAACAAGAACCAGAAAGCGGACAGTAGAAGCTGTTTATCACTTTATAGAACTGGGAACAGCAAATAGCTGAATTCAGTACAGGATTGACTTAGTTAAGAATGTGGAGGCATAGAAGAGTATCCTGCAGTATCTTGATTTCAGACTAAGAACTGCAGAGCATTTGTTAAGTGGCCAGGAGGAACAAATGGTTCAAATGGCTCTGAGCACTATGGGACTTAACATGTCAGGTCATCAGTCCCCTAGACTTAGAACTACTTAAACCTACTAACCTAAGGACATCACGCACATCCATGCCCGAGGCAGGATTCGAACCTGCGACCGTAGCAGTCGAGCGGTTCCGGACTGAAACGCCTAGAACCACTCTGCCACCGCGGCCGGCTAGGAGGAACGCCATTCTGAAGAACAGAACGACGACGAAAATCCCAAAAGGCGAATAATATTGTCTTCACAATCACGCTCATCTACTGTAGTTCATTCACTAGAACCGACTGAATCGAAAAATAGCATGGTGTGTAAGAACTCTGGCTGCATGAAGAAAACTACATCAAAGTGCCGAGGCTGTTCGGCTTTCCTCTGCCTAACATCTCAGAACAACTGGTTCTCTTAATATTATCAGAAATAAAATTGTCACAATTTAGGTATTTTTTTAAAAGCTTATAATCAGTGTGTGACACAAGTGATATGTGCCTAATAAGACTGTATTTTGTCAAATAAAGTATCAAGAAAGTACTTTTTTTACATTTTGCACTTTCTTTCTAATCATTACTTATTCGACACCAAGACTCACTGTACATTGTAATGGACACACCTGAAAACCACAATTTTTTTAAAAATTGTAAATTCCCTTTCACTATCTTCTGTCTAATATCTACATAACATCTGTTTCGATGAAGTCCATGACATCTCCCACTAGGTCTCAGGACACTACAAATAACGGGACTTAGCAATAGCTAAATTGCTTAGTTCCCATTTACTCCACTTCCAATGTTTCCATCCATCTGTAAAGTGAGTTTTCCTTTTGTATCTTATCCTCATTTCGTGCACGTACACTGAACCTGAACTCAGGTAAAGATGTACGTCAGTCTTCATCAGCTTATCGAGAAGTAATAGCGAGAAAAATTTCACAGTAGACTTTCAAGTGTATTACGATAGGTAGGACAGTACGAAATACCTCAAAGAGCAAGAAGTAGCGTCAGCGTCTCTTTCAAGAAAGCTGCCTGAAGTTTCCTGTAGTGCAAGTAAATTAAGTGAAGGAGGTGGCTGGCGCTGCGGTCTGACTGTGCGAGGAGGCGAGGGAAGTTGTCAGCATCACACCAGCTCGGAACGTCTGACGCCCAGGCACACCATCGCGATACGGCGCGCTATTGACACTTGCTGTGCGAGTTGGCGACGCGTTCGCTATCTGAGAGCGCCGACGCCTAGGAACAATGGGTGGCAGAGGCCTCGACGTCCCAGTGCTCCATCGCCGACGCCGTAGCCACGCCCATCGAGACCGTAAGGCGTCCCGGCCTCTTATCACCGGCCGGAGAGTTACTCGCCCGCTCTGCCGGCGTCGACCCTACACCGCGCGCAGCTCCTTATCTGCATGCTGCCGAGGAGGAGGAGTCGCTCGTCTGACGAAACGCCCGCCGTCAGCCGGACGTGACGAGGCCGCCGACTCCGACGCCGAGTTACTTTACTGGCGATAGGGCGGCGCCAATAGAATATGAAGCGCGCGCCGGCGACACTCTTAATTAAATTTTCTCTCCAGTCTGTCGCTCGGACGAGCATTGTCGCAGCGCGAAGTGCGGTGTTTTTGTACAAGGAGAGGCGCGAAAAGGGCGCCGTGATCCCCTTCCGTTGCTGAATAGAGTCAATCAGCGGAAAGGAATTGGCACTTCTGAAACGAGTCAGCAGAGAGAGCTGTCGTCCTTTGTGTTTGCAGAAACTGCAGGGGCTGGGCCTCCATAGTCACTGAATTGTGTGGGAAAACAGTTAATTTTTTTCTTTCGCTTATGTTTACATTGACACTGCTTAAGTTCAATTCACACTGGACATCTACAGAACGGAACGAAACAGGTGGTGACGTCCGTATCACATGGTCGTGCGTTCACACAAGAAAGGAACGACAGCACAACGTCATTTCCCTTAGCTGGGAGAAAATAAGTATGGGAGATGCAATCTGCACTATAAAAAGTCGAAATACAGTATCAGAATTAAGAAACTACACTACTGGCCATTAAAATTGCTACACCAAGAAGAATCGCAGGTGATAAACGGGTAATCATTGGACAAATATATTATGCTAGAACTGATATGTGGTTACATTTCCACGCAATTTGGGTGCATAGATCCTGACAAATCAGTACCCACCTCTGACCGTAATAACGGCCTTGATACGCCTGGGCCGTGCACCCAAGTTCGTCGTTGAGTACAATATCGCAGTCGCTCCTGTCTGTAATGGAGCGTCAAGGGTAACCGCAGCCATGGTCTCCGAGCTGATGGCGTGTACAGGTACAGCTGCCCATACAGCTTCTACACGATACCACAGTTCATTAAGAGTAGTGACTGGCGTACTGTGACGAGCCAGTTGCTCGGCCACCATTGACCAGACGTTTTCAATCGGTGAGAGATATTGAGAATGTGCTGGCCAGGCCAGCAATCAAACATTTTCTGCATCCAGAAAGGTCCGTACAGGACCTGCAACATGCGGTCGTGCATTATACCGCTGAAATGTAGGGTTATGCAGGAATCGAATGAAGGCTAGAGCCACGGGTCCTAACACATCTGAAATGTAACGTCTACTGTTCAAAGTGCCGTCAATGCGAACACGAGGTGGCCGAGACGTGTAACCAATGGCACCTGCGAATGGAGCGGTCGCGCGGTTCCAAACTGTAGCGCCTAGAACCGCTCGGCCACTCTGGCTGGCTCAGAGGATCTCCCACTGTGTAATCTAGGATAAGAACCAATCTGTGGCAGATCTAACGACAGCGTACAATTCTGGCGCAGGCACAAGAGTTTCGGTGCACATCGTCCAAAGACCACTTTTGAACATGGAGCTCCACATCACACATATTCTTCTGTTGACCCAATGACATCGTCAGTTACGATTGCTGTCGGTACAGCATCACTGAGTTTTCACTGTGGATCAATGGAAACGTGTCGCCTGTCGAATGAATCGCATTTCTTGTTATACCGTGTCGATGGTTGAGTCCTTACACGCCGTCATCCAGGGGAATGGCTGCTTGCATGGCGCCGCAGACGCAGGCCAGTGAGAGCACCATTAGGCTACGAGTACACTGAATTGGGCTTTTGTAAACCTATGGTAGCACTCGAAGACACCATAACAGTAGTATACTACGAGAATATTATTGCAGACCACCTACATACCTTCATGTCTGAAGTTTTCTCTGATAGCGATGACATCATCCAAGAGGATAACTCTACGCGACACAAGGTCAGAATCGTGCTGCAGTGGTTTGAGGAGGATGACAATGAACTCTCATTGACGTCTTACTTACCAAATGCCATTGATCTGTACCCACTCGAACACATATCGGACGCCAGCTGCGTACCCACCCGTCCCGTAATTTGCGGGAATTTGGTGACATCTCGTGCCACAACTTCTGGAAACCTATCAGGACTTGTAGAATCCACGCCAAGCAGAATCGCTGGTGTACTGCGCTTGATAAGTCACGAATACAGTTAGTAGTAAAGAAGTAACAAACTAAAACGCCGTTCTTCATACGCCAGTTTTACTCCACGAACAACGAAAATGTACACTACTGGCCATTAAAATTGCTACACCACGAAGATGACGTCCTACAGACGCGAAATTTAACCGACAGGAAGAATATGCTGTGATATGCAAATGATTACCTTGTCAGAGCATTCACGCAAGGTTGGCGCCGGTGGTGACACCTACAACGTGCTGACATGAAGAAAGTTTCCAGCCGATTTCTCATACACAAAAAGCAGTTGACCCGCGTTGCCTGGTGAAACGTTGTTGTGATGCTTCGTGTAAGGAGGATAAATGCGTACCATCACGTTTCCGACTTAGGTAAAGGTCGGATAGTAGCCAATCACGATTGCGGTTTAACGTATCGCGTCATTGCTGCTCGCGGTGGTCGAGATCCAATGACTGTTAGCAGAATATGGAATCGGTGGGTTCAGAAGGGTAATACGGAACGCCGTGCTGGATCCCAACGGCCTCGTATTACTAGCAGTCGAGATCACAGGCATCTTATCCGCATGGCTGTAACGGATCGTGCAGCCACGTCCCGATCCATGAGTCAACAGATGGGGGACGTTTGCAAGGCAAAAATCATCTGCACGGACAGTTCGACGACGTTTGCGGCAGCATGGACTATCAACTCGAAGACCATGGCTGCGGTTACCCTTGACGCTCCATCACAGACAGGAGCGCCTGCGATGGCGTACTCAACGACGAACCTGGGTGCACGAATGGCAAAACGTCATTTTTTCGCATGAATCCAGTTTCTGTTTATAGCATCTTGACGGTCGCATCCGTGTTTGGCAACGTCGCGTGTATTCGTGATCGCCGTACTGGCGTATCACCCGGCGTGATGGTATAGGGTGCCATTGGTTACACGTCTCGGTCACGTCTTGTTCGCATTGACGGCACTTTGAACAGTTACATTTCAGATGTGTTACGACCCGTGGCTGTACCCTTCATTCGATCCCTGCGAAACCCTACATTTCAGCAGGATAATGCACCACCGCATGTTGCAGGTCCTGTACGGGTCTTTCTGGATACAGAAAATGTTGGACTGCTGCCCTGGCGAGCACATTCTCCAGATCTCTCACTAACTGAAAACGTCTGGTCAATGGTGGCCCAGCAACTGGCTCGTCACAATACGCCAGTTACTACTCTTGATGAACTGTGGTATCGTGTTGAAGCTGCATGGGCAGCTGTATCTGTACACGCCATCCAAGCTCTGTTTGACTAATGCCCAGGCGTATGAAGGCCGTTATTACGGCCAGAGTTGGTTGTTCTAAGTATTGACTTCTCAGGATCTATGCACTCAAATTGCGTGAAAATGTAATCACATGTCAATTCTAGTATAATATATTTGTCCAATGATTACCCGTTTATGATATGCATTTCTTCTTGGTGTAGCAATTTTAATGGCCAGTAGTTTAGTAAGCGATTATTTCCTTTATGAGGTAATGGACGAGTTGCGGCGCCCTGGAAATTTCGGCGGCCACCGCTCCGGCCGCGCGGCAGGGCCGAGCTCGTTAGCAAACACGTGGTTCCAAACGTTAGCCGGACGACAGGGGTAGCCTCAGCGCATGGTCCAGCCGCGTGACTGGAATTCCGTTGTGACGAGGACGGTGCTTTTGTGTCAATGATGGAAATATCTATGCCGGGAGTGCCAAAGATGGCGGACTTTGTGAAACATTAATGGCAGACATTTCACAGTTCATGTAGAAACTAATAGTAGCCAGATGAATCATGATAGCTCAAAAAGAAACATGTACATTACTATTATTTGCACTACGATTCTGATGGTGTTATCAGATCTTCAATATCTTTATTAGTTTAAAGTTTAGTACCTGACAGTAAATTATACAAATAACACCCAGCAACGAATTTACAAAATATAAACGCTTCATCCGATTTTATCAATCGCCGTGTCTTTAGAAAGCTATTAGGGTAAACCTAAATTAGTATAAATTACTGGCATGTAACTTGAATAGTACATGAGTTATTGTAGGTCAAAGTGGCCCATTACTACTGATGGGGTCAGGCCTTAAGTAATTCATAGTTACACGAATAAACGGCAGCAGCATGCTTATAAATATATTTATTCATCTATATCTTTGTTTACATCCGGTATATACTATTCATGAAGAAATTGGTTAAATATTTACTGTGTTATATTGTTCAAATGGCTCTGAGCACTATGGGACTTAACATCTGAGGTCATCAGTCCCCTAGAACTTAGAACTACTTAAACCTAACTAACCTAAGGACACACACACGCACCCATGCCCGAGGCAGGATTCGCACCTGCGACCGTAGAGGTCACGGGGTTCCAGACTGAAGCGCCTAGAACCTCTCGGCCACACCGGCAGGTTACTGTGTTATAGAAAGCACAGAGACATTAGGCTACTGTCCTAAAAGTTCTACTGATTTGGTTTCTGTTTATTTAATTTGTTTATATATCTAATAATGTGTGTTAGTGCGTGTTTATGGCCAAGCTTAGGAATATTTATATAATTTCAAGTTATTTAAATGTAAATCCTGTACTTCGAATGTGTTTAATTCTGTCTGTGTGGGTGCGATGGCATGGAGACATGGCGCGAGCGCTCTAGCCAAACACAGAACTCGTGAATGGGGACGCTGGATGGAAGCGAGTTCGGGTGAAGAGTGCGTGGGGTACGGGACAGGACACGGGGGTGAGTGCTGGACGCGGAGAGGACAGTCGCGAGAGGGACTGAAGAATGTGAAGCGGCTTACGCGTAGTCGCGGCAGACAGAAATATTTCGTAGTGCTGACTTGTGCACTTGTGAGATTTCCGTGGCTTCTACAGTGACGACGCGGTGAGCGTTTATAAGTGAATATCTCACCAGCTTTGTTGTTGTTCATAACTAATTATCGTGCAGTAGGAATCTATTGTTTCCCTGTTATTCAACTTATATTTTATTTAATTGCTGGACCATCGACACCATATGTGTTTTGTAGAAATATGCCGCATTCTCAGAAGTACTTCTACTATCGCACTCATCATTTAAATTCGTTAAGATAGTACCTGCAGATTTTATTCAATTGCAATATTTCATTTATAAATTTATATGTTACTTTCATAATTCGCAATTGCCGAGTGATAGAAACCTTCGACCATTCGATTTATGTGTGTATTCTTATCGTATACTGTAGACTCAGCAGTATTTGGCCTGTAATGCGGCAACTACGTATCCCAGCCCCTAGTCAACGAAACCAGACAAAACTTTTAATATTGCAACTCTGAGTCTGTGGGTGCCTTGTTTTATTTGAAAGCCCGCACCTTTCATCGTTTCCTAGGGGTTGTCAGCCAGAAAAAGTTTCTAAGGCTTGAAATTACGCCTAAAGTTCGTTGCAAGATTCTAAGTGCTCTCCTTCACAAACACTGGGTGGCTGACTAAACAATGGGCTACACTGCTTTTTGACTCCCACCGCCACCTCTTTGATACGTGGGTGTTTCTTACCCTCACCAGGATTCATTACAGATAGTGATATGTGTACCAAGGTTGGTTCAGATCGGTCTTGACGTTTAGAAGGAGATGTGTGAAATAAATCCATTTCCGTAATTTGTACGGATTTCCGTTGTTGATGCTCTACATTTCCTGAGGATTCCTCCAAAAAGTCTCGGTCCGGCATCTGTCTCCCCTCCCTCCCCCCCCCCCCTCCACGATTTAATTGATGTTACGTACTTTTTTCTGGAAGTAACTGCTTCCAGTGATAGTTTTGCAGTTGCGTAATCATACGATAGAGGATCTTTATGCATTCGCATTCCTCTAAATTCTTATATGTTGAGGGCCAACTACGACGCCCTGCAGCAAGCGTCGATACCTTGCATGTCTTTCTGCATTTCCCTACAATTTTCTAGCGTTGCGTCTTCTCTGTATATAACAGTCTCACCCGCAAAAAACATCATGTTACTGATAGTCATTTATATATACTGTGAAAAGTAATGGTCCTACAACACACCCCTGGGGCACGCCCACTCCGTTCACAATGACGTGCTGTGTTCTGTTTGCTAGAGACTCTTCAATCCAGTCACAAAGTTGGTACATAGTATTCTGTACGCTTCTATTTTGTTCATAAGACGGCAGTGCGGAACAATATCCATCGCCTTCCTGAAGTTAAGGCACACGGTATCGAGCTGGGCGCCTGTATCTACTACTATCTGAGTTCGTGAAGGGACAGAGCAAGCTGGGTTGCAGACGGTCTTGTTTTTGGAACCCACGTTCGTTCTTGCAGTGGAGATTTTCAGTCTCCAGAAACGTCATAATAGGCGATTATAAAACATGGTCCAAAATTCTACAACATATCGACGTCAGAGGTAGACGCTCATAGTTTTGAGCATCTGCTTGAAGACCACGCATCAAATGGTTCAAATGGCTCTAAGCACTATGGTACTTAACACCTCAGGTCATCAGTCCCCTAGACTTAGAACTACTTAAACCTAACTAACCTGAGGACAGCACACACATCCTTGCCAGAGGCAGGATCCGAACCTGCGACCGTAGCAGCAGCTCGGTTCCGGACTGAAGCGCCTAGAGCCGATCGACCACAAAGGCCGGCGATCACACTTGAAAAAATGAATGACCTGTGCTTTTTCCCAATCATAAGGAACACTTCTCTCTTCCAAAGACCTTCAGTACACTACTGTTAAAAGATGGGCAAGTTCTTACGCATTCTCTATGCAGAATCGTACTGGTATCCCGTCGAGTCCATTGGAGTTCCCTCTACTCAGCGGTTTCAGTTGCTTTCTATCTCATGGTCACTTGTTTCGGTATCACTCATTTTGCTACTCGTGCGACTACAGTGTGATCTTCCTCTGTGAAACTATTTTGGAAAAGACGCTTAGTATTTTGGCCTTCTTTGTGTCGTCCTCCATTTCAATACGATTTCGGTAGTAACGTGTCTGAGTAGATGGCTACTGATTTGACTTACAACCAGAAGTTCTTATGATTTTCTGCCAAGTTGGTAAACAGAATTTTAATCTCGATTCCACTGAACACTTCACACACGGCAGTCCTTAAGCAAATTCTCACTTCGTTTGGTTTTTGTTTGTCTGTGAGACTTTGGCCACGTTTAAACTTACAGTGAAGATGTCTATGAATTCGTAGCCGGTTTCTGATACGGTTGTCGAACTAAGGTGGGTCTGTTCCATCACAATTTTAATCACACAAACCTGCGTAAGGCGTAGTACACGATGGCCTTGAACTTATCCTATTGATTCCTAGCCTTGTCAGTGTTGGGGATGAAATTTTCATTTTGCCCTTTAAGATAATCTGAAATGTGTCTCTTGTCGCTCTTGCTAAACAGAAAGAACTTACTGCTTTATTTGTTTTCCTATGTACAGCTGTATTCAGCCGCTTTAACAGTAAGTTAAAATCTCCAACTGAATTACAACATGTCCAGGATATTTAAGCGAACTATTCTTCAAGTTTTCCCTCAGATGATCCACCAATTCTGCTGCTGAGGCAGGGGATCCATGAAAGCATCCGATGGCCAAGTATGCTCTTCCTTTAATACATGTTTTCACCCAAAATATTTGGCGTTTGGAATCTGTTACATAATCTGTTACAAACTCATTACAAATTATCGTACTTTTTGTTGCCATAAAAATGCATCTAGCACGGGCGTTCAACCTATCTTTGCAATATACGTCCCAGTCGGAAATTAGGCTATTGACATTTGGTTTCAGCTAGCATGCTGCCCCTATTACTATGTGGTCATTATTACTATTTATGAGCGAGACTAGTTTCAGAACTTTCCATAGACGCTCCTACAGTTACCTAACATAATGACATGCCAGACCTCATGAGATACCTCCTAATATCGTGTCAGACTTCCTTTTTCATAGCGCACTGCAGCAGTTCGACGTGTCATGACTTAAAGTGTCGCAGGAAGTCCTCTGCAGACATATGAACCACTCTGTCTCTATAACCGTCCATAATTGCGAACGAGATGCTCGTGCAGGATTTTGCGCACGAACTGACCTCTCAATGACGTCCAATAAATCTTGCACCACGGCCTAGGGGAAGCGTCTTTGGTTATCAATCAAAACGTCCTAAATCCCAAAGACTTCCGACATAACAGGTCACCCTCATTCTACCAACAGCCTTTGCTATGGGAAACTGCTCCTAAAGACGGAAGAATCAGCAGTGATCAATGGGATGAGGATGTAGAAGCCAATGGAAAACACTGCATTAAAGACACTTAAAGCCTATCCACAGAAGATGTGACCTGTAACTGAAAAAGTGTCATGATGATCTCTCCATTGGCAAAAGATTCCGGAATTGTCCCTCATTCGGATCTTCGGAAGGAGACTGCCAAGGAGGAGGTGATCACGAGAAAAAGATTGAACAAACAATGAAAGGATAACGTTCTACGAGTCGGGGCGAGGAACGTCAGAAGCTTGAAAGTGGTAGGGAAGCTAGAACATCTGAAAAGTGTAAAGCAACGGCTTAATCTAGATACAGTAGGGCTCATTGAAGTGAAATGGAAAGAAGACAAGGATTTATGGTCAGATGAGTATAGTCATCAACCGCAGAAAATGGTATAATATGAGTAGGATTCGTTATGAGTAGGAAGGTAGGGCAGAGGCTGTGTTACTGTGAAAACTTCAGTGATATGGTGTTCTTATATGAATCGACAGCAAACCAACACCGACTTGCGATAGTTCGGATACACATGCGACGTCGCAGGCTGAAAATGAAGAGATAGAGAAAGTATATGACGATACTAAAAGGGTAGTACAGTACGTTAAAGAGAGATGAAAATCTAATAATGGGGGAATGGAACGCAGTTGTAGGGGAAGGAGTAAAAGAGTTTCAGGAGAATATAGGCTTGGGACAAGGAATGAGAGAGGAGAAACACCAATTGAATTCTGTAACAAAATACAGCTGATAATAGTTAATACTCTGTTCAAGAATCACAAGAGGAGGAGGTATAATCGGAAGCGGCCGGGTGATACGGCAAGATTTCAGTGAGATTACATCATTGTGAGACAGAGATTCTAAATCAGGTAAATTAAAAGTAAGGGTGGTAACATTAAGATTACTACTGGGATTTCACTGCTAAATGCAGAGTAGAGCCCATTCTTCACGGAGTGCTACACCGAGGAGAAATATCGATGCCTGTCGGTGGGGCCTGGCATGAAGTCGGCGTTCCAAAACATCCCAAAGGTGGAAAGGGTACATCGAAGGCCTCTATGAGGGAGAGATTTGCCTAAGGTGATAGAAGAAGAAGCAGGAGTCGATTTCGAAGAAATATGGGTCCACTATTAGAATTAGTACTGAAGAGAGCTTTGGAGAACTTAAGATCAAATAAGGCACAAAGGATAGATAACATTCCAGCAGAATTTCTGAAATCATCGGGGAAGTGGTAACAAAGTGACTATTCACGTTGGTGTGTAGAATACACTATGTGATAAAAAGTATTCGGACACCTGGCTGAAAATGACTTACAAGTTGGTGGCGTCCTCCATCCGTAATGCTGGGATTCAATACGGTGTTGGCCCACCCTTAGCCTTGATGACAGCTTCCGCTCTCGCTCAATCAGGTGGTGGAAAGTTACTTTGGGAATGGCAGCCCATTCTTCACGGAGTGCTGCACTGAGGAGAAATATCGACGTCTGTCGGGGGGGCCTGGCACGAAGTCGGCGTTCCAAAACATCCCAAAGGTGTTCTGTAGGATTCAGATCAGGACTCTGTGCAGGGGAGACCATTACAAGGATGTTATTGTCGTGTAACCACTCCGCCTGAGGACTTGAAATATGAACATGTGCTCGATCGTATTGAAAGATGCAATCGCCATCCACGAATTGCTCTACAACAGTGGGAAGCAAGAAAGTGCTTAAAACATCACTTTAGGCCTGTGCTGTGATAGTGGCACGCAAAACAACAAGGAGTGTGAGCCCCCTCCTTTAAAACACGACCACACCATAACACTACCGCCTCCGAGTTTTACCGTTGGCACTACACACGCTGGCAGATGACTTTCGCCGGGTATTCGGTATACTCACACCCTGCCATCGGATCGCCACCTTGTGTACTGTGATTCGTCACTCCACGCAACGTTTTTCCACTGTTCAGTCGTCCAATGTTTACGCTCCTTACACCAAGTGAGGCGTCGTTTGGCATTTACCGGCGCGATGTGTGGCTTATGAGCGGCCTCTCGACCATAAAATCCAAGTTTTCTCACCTCCCGCCTAACTGTCATAGTACTTGCAGCGGATCCTGATGCAGTTTGGAATTCTTGTGTGATGGTCTAGATAGATGTCTGGCTGTTACACATTACGACCCTCATCAACTGTCGGCGGTATCTGCCAGTCAACAGACGAGGTCGGCCTGTACGCTTTTATGCTGTACCTGTCTGTTCACGTTTCCACTTCACTATCACATCGAAAGCAATGGAGATAGGGATGTTTAGGAGTGTGGAAATCTCGCGTACAGACGTATGACACAAGTGACACCCAGTCACCTGACCACGTTGGAAATCCGTGAGTTCCCCCGGAGCGCCCCATTCTGCTCTCTCACGATGTCTAATGGCTACTGAGGTCGCTGATATCGAGTACCTCGCAATAGATGGCAGCACAATGCACGTAATAAGAAAAACGTATGTTTTTGTGTGTGTGTCCGGATACTTTTGATGACGTATATATGATTCTGGCGACATACCGTCTGACTTTCGGAAAAATATCATCCACATAATTCCGAAGACTGCGAGAGCTAACAAGTGCGAGAAGTATTGCACAATCAGCTTAACAGCTCATGCATCCAAGTTGCTGACAAGAATAATATGCAAAAGAATGGAAAAGACAACTGAGGATGTGTTAGATTATGACCAATTTGGCTGTAAGAAAGGAAAAGGCACCGGAGAGGCAGTTCTGGCGTTGCGGTGATAGTGGAAGTATGACTGAAGAAAAATCAAGATACGTTCATAGAATTTGTCTTCCTGGGGGAAAAAGCGTTCGACAATGTAAAATGGTGCAAGATATTCGAAATTCTGAGAAATATTGGGATAAGCTATAGGGAGAGACGAGAAATACACAATATGTAAAAGAACATAGAGGGAATAATGAGAGTGTACGACCAAGAACGAAGTGCTCGTATTAAAAAGGGTGTAAGGCAAGGACGTAGCCTTTCGCCCTTACTATTCTATCTGTAGGTCGAGGAGGCAGTGATGGAAATAAAAGAAAGGTTCAGGAGTGGAATTAAAATTCACGATGAATTTTCTTAACGGATACGTTCGTCGTACGTCTTACATTGATTTCTGTGGTTATTTCACGCAGTGTTGTTTGTCTGTTAACACTGACAACTCTACGGAAACGCTGCTGGTTTCAGTCGTTAAGTGAAGGCCGTCGACCACTGCGTTGTCCATGCTGAGAAGTAATGCCTGAAATTTGGTATTCTCGGCACTCTCTGATCTCGGAATATTGATTCCCTAACGATTTCCGAAATCGAATGTCGCTTGCGTCCAGCTCCAAGT
The DNA here is from genome assembly GCF_021461395.2 of Schistocerca americana. Taxonomy (NCBI): domain Eukaryota; kingdom Metazoa; phylum Arthropoda; class Insecta; order Orthoptera; family Acrididae; genus Schistocerca; species Schistocerca americana. The sequence goes on along the minus strand of NC_060122.1, from coordinate 258,198,921 downwards.
ACCATTTCGCGTTCAGAGTCTGCGGCCGAAGTCACGTGTGAAACCTTTTCACATGCAGCACTTGAGTACAAATGACTGCTCCGCAAATACATTACCCTTGTGTATCTTACGTACGTGCTACTGCTGCCCTCTTTGTATGTGTGCATAGCGCTATCCACGACGTTTATCACCTCGGTGTATTATATTAACATTTTCTTTCTCCGATCTACTAAGACGAATGTTGCCTTGTCTGGACTCAGAACGCGTCTTTTCTCTCATCTGAAGGAATTTCTCCATCCTAAAAAATCCACATGGGTTCGCCACATGTGCTCTGCTACACTGATAGTACTCCAGTCAATGAACACATCGTAGAGTGCGCGGAATATGCGAGAATTTTTGACTTCAGTACTTGGTTAAGAGAAGTTGAGAAGGTAAACATACTGGAAGTCCCCGCCCCTGGGAGGTGAGCTAAAGGCAGGTTGGGGTTGGAAATGTCCATTATTTGATTTTTCGCTTGTATCTTGGAAACAATGCACTGCAGAAAAAAAAGTGCAGGATAAAAAGAGAGCTAATTAAATTTCCTGTAAAATTTATACATTACGTATTTATCGAATTCCCAGCGGTTTTCGAGATTTACATTATTGAAAATCAATGATTTTCGAATAAATCATTTTCACTGACTCTTTTTGTCAGTTATTTGCTTGAGTGCATCAGCGATCATTTCTCAGAAAATTGGTCAGAAACGAATTGTAGAGCATTAACTTTCCTTCAATTTGGTATGTACTTTTGCCACTTTATCTTCAAACAGTCAGAAGTTATAGAATTTCTAAGATGTACCCTCATTTTCGATGTTCCAATAGAAATGACTGTGCTGAAGCCTGTTGCGTTTAACTGCTGTAGCTTGCTACCATAATGAATAACAACACACTAACAATGGAAATAAGGTAACTGCAATTGAAACACAACATTTTTAATAATTATAACTTTTATTATATTATTCTAAATCATATAATGAAAGCATTTACATCGAATTATGGACATTACAAAATGAAAAAAATGTGCATTCAAGGCACCAATTTGGTTTTTTCGAGGCGGAATGGTTGAGGCTCACTTAGTTTCGTCAGCAGTGGAGACGAAATTTGTAGAGTATCGGTGTCGTCGCCGTCGACATCTTCTTAATTAATATTGCGACTGTGTTGCTGCAATTGCTCTTGCAATTCGGACATCTGACAGAGCAGTTTAACGAGGCTTTTCTACAACCACATCCGCCACTGTCACATCATTTATTGCATCGAAAAAATCATCTTCAAGATTTCATCAGGAACAGCATCCAACTCTGAGAATTTCGGAACTAGTTGGTCATTCAGCTTCTCCCAGCTGCAGTCCGGCGCCCCACCATTAAGTTGTTTCACTAACCACAGTTGTGCTTGGTGGTACGTAAGGGATGCATGCTGCTTCAGTTGGAGGAAGAGTTGAGAGAAAAGGCTTCCTGTTCCCAGCTGCTTTCATTAACGATTCGTTGCAGAACTCGTTGAGGGATTTTTCTGTGCGTGGTGCGCCGTACCATGAGAGAGTACTCACGATCACAGCTGTCTCAATGGAATCAGGGAAAGAAGAACCGAAGGCTGCATGTTGTACGGTTTTGGACATCTGGTACATTTACAAAACCCGCTCTACTCTTGTGATGCACTGCGGATGTTGTATCACAGCCCGTGAATGCATGTAAAAGTAACAAATGGGCATTTTCCATCATTTTCAACTTCTGCTGCAGCTGTAGTGACGAATATATGCTCGTCCTGACCTTTACTCTTCGAGGTTTTACCAGCAGAACGTCGCGATCAGTTGGGTTTGGCTACAAAGAGGACAGCAAATTCGATGTCCTCTCCAATAACAGCAAGCGAGGACTTTTCCGATTTCTTGATAACTGTCCTCACACTACCGGCTTCAACATCACCTGGAGCTTCACTATCTCAACTGACATTCATATCCACACATCTACCGAGTCGATCATTATCCAGCTACTTTTGTGTTCCCAGATTTGTCAGTGTACCTGTCAAAAACGATTGTACAATATTTCCCACGACAACGAGCATTCAGAAATCTAACATAACCATCACAAATGGTTGATACAGATGTCTCTTTGTGTCAAACAAGTTTGGAGCCATGGCGACTCGATCCGGTTGATCTTCGCCCGCGAGAAGTCGAATGGGCGGACAGATGGCGTTTGTGGCGAATGAGTCCTGCTGGGCATGCGCAGAGCAGCGTTGGGCTTAGTCCACGGCGAGCTTTCGTGTGTGGATTTGCTCGGCATGTGATTGGTTGCTTGGGAGGCGTTGTAGCTTCTGCTGTTGTTATTGTTGCTCTTGTTGTCGTTGTTGCTGTTGTTTCCCTGCAACATGGCCGAGGAGAAGAACCAGTTGTGTGGGTCCTGGCGCTGGAAGGTTCACCTTCTTGCTGCTTTTCCGGTGCGAATGAGGCTTAAAGCTAGAGTTTTCGTTTATCATTCTTTAGTAGCTATGACGATTTTGCCGTCTGCTACGGTGCAATGAGCTTCTTCTGAATAGTCCATAGGTATAAGAGATAACAGAATTATCATTTGAGTTACTGTATGGTGTGTTCACGCCAATGTGACTAGACATTTAAAACCTGGACAGACAAATGAGATTTTAAACCCTGTCTTTGATATTAAGGAACCCTGAATTTAATTAAGAAAAAATTTGCAGGTATGGTGTCGTACCCCATGTACTGCATTGATTTAATTTTTTTTATCTATTGTTAAACTTTGACCCCCATGAAGGTATATTGTCACTTTATATGCGGGTTGTTGTGGGCCTGTATAACGAGCGTAGTACACCTTGGTTGGATGTGGCTATCTAGGTGCTTGTGACAAATTGTAATCAGCGATTCAAATTTTGGGTCTGTCCCAGGCCTCAGCAGATACTTGTCTAATTAAATATATATAATTAAAAAACAGTATTGATGGAAAATTTCTTTTATCGGAGTGACCGGATTCAATCCTTAAGGATCATCTTCAGACTTTGAAATAATACACGTACAGATAGAGGCGTCCTTACAGTGTCGTATACACACTGAAATATAATTACAAACAACATATACCCAGAACGGCAGGTGGACTTACATGCGTCGATCGACGATGCTGAACTGACTGCTAAATGGATAGGCAGGGAGTGGTCTTAAATAGCACTAGTCCCGCGTCACCGTTCTGTGTATGACATCAGTGTTGACCAATCAGAAGTACAGTGTGTACTATTAGCATAAAATGTATCACAATAGTCTATATTACTAAGATTTGAAGAAGAGTTATAGTTAAATACATCGTACAGTTGCTATGACATAGCTATTGTGGTGTCACCGCCAGACACCACACTTGCTAGGTGGTAGCTTTAAATCGGCCGCGGTCCATTAGTACATGTCGGACCCGCGTGTCGCCACTGTGTGATCGCAGACCGAGCGCCACCACAAGGCAAGTCTCGAGATACGGAATAGCACTCGCCCCAGTTGTACGGACGACTTTGCTAGCGACTACATGGACGAAGCATTGCTCATTTGCCGAACCGACAGTTAGAATAGCCTTCAGCTAAGTCAGTGGCTACGACCTAGCAAGGCGCCATTAGTAACATTGCATGTATCTACAGAGTCTCACTTGTATCGTCAAGAGCGATGTACCACAAGTATGGATTAAAGTTAAGTATTCCAGAAGCTACGTACTTTTCTTTATAGCATTCATTACGTATCCTGTTTCAGACCTCACGCCATCCTGCTTTAGCTTAGCGCGTGCCTTTCGGCTTCCTCTCATTGTGTCTAGGCTGTCTTGTCTAGACACAACAGCTATTCGTCAAAAATATGATCTGTAGCAAATAATTAGCTTAAAATAAACTAGTCTAGTTTGCCCTCTGTTATCCGTTCCGTAAAATACTTGCTGTTGGCAAAGATATATGGAATAGCTGCCAAGGGTTGCTATAGCGATAGAGAAAAGCTACTAGCAAAGATAATCTGTATAGACGTTGAGGATATTCCATATATCTTTGCCAATAGCACGTATTTTACGGAAGTGATAACAGAGAGCAGCCTAGACTAGTTTATTTTAGAGTGCCTGTATACAGAGAGAGTGGCCATAGGTGAAGTTGCCCGTGATTGGTTGATTAGCTTTGGCAGAAAAATGGCGCCAAACGTCTCTCGCGCTTCCTATGTTCACCGTGCTTTTAAGTTGAAGTTCAGAGGTCTTTTGGAAACGATTTAATTGCGGGCTTTCCATTGTATTGACAGAGTTCATAATATTGTTGTAATTACTAGAATTTTGGATGTTTCATACTCTAGCGATAAACTGTACTTAAGAGTTGCTTTAGCAGTCGGCGCCGCGAGCACACCGCCGCCTCCGCTTATCTGTGTTTACGCTGTGGTAAATACGTTCGGAGTTGGCCGGACGCCGGGACCGCTCCTAGCGCCGTAGTTTCAGCGGTGCAGTTTCCTCTTGGCGGTCCGACGGTGTGGGCGCGGTGCCTGGCGTGATAGCTTGTGCCCGTCACACCCCTATTTCCTGCTCGCCGCATTTATATTTAAGTTCTTGTGTCAGTAACCAGTATCCACTACTGTATCTTATATTGCCATTCCCCTTACAGCCTACTTAGTCTTTCTGTGGTCAGTTCATGATTGGTACTTGAATGCCGTAATTAAACGTTGTTTATGTTTTAGCGTTGTCCCGCTTCAGGATTAATTTTAGTGTTTTGAAACACCCCGGTGAGGCTCCACTTTATATAGAGGATTCGCTAAGTTCAATGTTGAAGGCCTCGGCACCTGATTATTCAGTGTTGAAAATGTTGTGAGCCTGTGATGTCATAGCATTTTACTTGGCATCAGGAGTTGTTTGTTTCTAAAAATTGAAATTAATTACCCATGCTGTGAATTCTTAGTATTTAATATTTATCAGGCTGATTATTCACTACCTTGTAAAATTTGTAAAATTGAACTTAACAAATCTGAAATCGTGTAAGGAAGCTAGTCATATTCAACAGGTTCTCAAAGCGCGATTATTGTTTGGGCTGATTATTCATTTTTAGAATGTGTAAAACTGAATTTAACAAATTTTGAATTACAGGTGACCATTATTGAACTATATGAAATAAAATCGCCATAACTTCTGTGTAGTTTGCGTAAGGACGTTCAAAATGCATGGTTGGCCGCGGGGCACGTCGGGAATTAGTACGCGCATGCGTCATTTGGTTTAGCGGCGTTCGTCAATAAGAAAAACAGGCGCATTTGGGTGACTTAGAATCCGCATTCCGCAATCGAGAAGTCTCTTCACCCTCAACGGTTGACTGTGTGATGTGCAATGTACAGTCACGGAAAAATCGGAGCGATATTCCATGATGGCACGGTGACCACCGAATGCTGATGATGTCATCCCCATTATCGAAAGTAACCCTTATTTCCACAAGATGTGGTTCATGCAAGACGAAGATCGACCCCATCTAAATAGGAAAGTGTTTTATGTCCTGGAGGAGCATTTTAGGGATCGCATTCCAGCTCTGAGGTACCGAGAGCCCACTGGCATGGGCCCCGATTAGCGGCCATGAACTCCGGATATGAACACATGTGACTCATTTGTGTGTGTGTGTGTGTGTGTGTGTGTGTGTGTGTGTGTGTGTGTGTGTGTGTGTGTTTTTTTGTTTTGTTTTTAAACAAGGTGTACAGCACCTTCCTGAGCTGAAAACAGCCATTCAGCTGGTCATCGACAGCTTAGATGTTCCGACACTTCAGCGGGTCATGCAGAATTTCAAAAATGGTTCAAATGGCTCTGAGCACTATGGGACTCAACTGCTGTGGTCATAAGTCCCCTAGAACTTAGAACTACTTAAACCTAACTAACCTAAGGACATCACACACATCCATGCCCGAGGCAGGATTCGAACCTGCGACCGTCGCGGTCGTGCGGTTCCAGACTGTAGCGCCTTTAACCGCTCGGCCACTCCGGCCGGCTGCAGAATTTCGCTACTGGTCTATGTCACATCATCGCCAATGACGGCAGGCATTCGAACGTGTCGTAACCTAAATCTCAGTATCTCTAGTGGCGTTTACAAGTTGAATTAAGTGTGTGCACGCCGTAGTTTTGTAACTAATTTATGATTTTTTACATCGTACAATAATTGTCACCGTGTATGTAAATAACTTCGTCTTGTTGAGAATTTAGCCTAAACTCCCGTTTCACGGATTCCTAGGTTTTATATGAATTTACGGTATGTTTTGACGTCGTAAAATCTTAAGATTATGTTTACTTTGAGAAATTGAAAACAATGAAAAATATTGTGAATAAAGCTAGATTTGGCGGCCAATCGTTTCACCTTGGGGTTTTCCTTGAATTTATACAAGGCCTGGTGAGCCGTTCCACTTTTGTTACTAGGAGTTCCCCATCAACTACAAATTCAAAGATAGTTAAGTCAGTGTCCTCATCACTTAGTTTACACAGTGAGTACAGTGCTGACTTTCTGCACTTCTTCAATCCACTTTCATTGAAGCATACCAGTGGGCAGTAGGCCAGTGCATATACTTCTTCAAATCCTCGTCCGATTTCTTGATAGTTTAGATTCACTGATAAAGCAAGAATGGATCAACGACATTTTTTTCGTTGTCCGTCTTGATTATCAAATTCATTGAGGAGAAAGGAAGTGCGCGATCTTTCCGTGACAGTTTGGTATTTGTGAACGCCAAGTTTCCCATCTTTGACATTGTTCATTTGCCAGTTGTATCTGCATCTTGACAGAAGATTGTATCATCTCCCAAATCTACTGTCGCTATTGAGTGATTTTCTCGATATCCTGAAAGAATGGTGATTATCAAACCATAGTGTAAGCTTGCCAGTGTCACTTTGGTGAGCTTCTCCAAAATAATTGTGCTCTTAGCTTGATCGAAACGGAACACAAAAATATTCTTCGAGTAAAGCAGATGTGTCCTGAGTTGCAGTCAAGCCAGTTACCAATTTATTGGGAGCACTATCTGTCATACCTCTACCATGGATCATGCCACCTCGAGTTCAGAATGACTGCATCAAGGCTGTCTTGATGGTCATGTCTGAAAAATTTGTGGTAAGTTCTGTGGGACCAAACCGCTGAGGTCATCGACCCATAAGCTTGCACACTACTTAATCTAACTTAAAATAACTTACACTAAGGACAACACGCACACCCATACCCAAGGGATGACTCGAACCTCCGACGGAAGGAGTTGCCTGAGACCGCAAGGCTACCCCCCACCCCCGGCAGGTCATGTCTGACCACATGCCAGAACAGAACCGCTCATTTCTTCTCATACCAAAGTGACATCTGTTAACAAAATTCTCGTACTTCTGGTGTTAACAGAATAGAGGGTATTCCGCATCCTGAACATATAAATGGCAAGTCTTGGTATACGGGAAGTGCCCAGCACCGTGCAAATAGGGTACCATTCCCTTACAGCAGTTCAGATGAGAATGGAAATCACCAGACCTCTCCGCATGGATGTACTCCTTTATCAAATTCACCATTTTGAAGTACTGGATCCATAGCATTGCAGTGCTTTTATTGTTGCTGATCCCTCCATCGCCTCCCGAAATTTTATAGCCACTGATTCGAGTCATTTGATTTGGTGCAAAGACTTCAAGGAGAGAGTGTCGCAGAGGAAATCTGACAAAAGGTTGATGATGCATGTCTGCTCTTCTTCCGACAGTTCGACTTCGTCTAATATTATGTTTGACAAGCTACACTACTGACCATTAAAATAGCTACACCAAGAAGAAATGCAGATGATAAACGGGTATTCATTGGACAGATATATTATACTAGAACTGACGTGATTACTTTTTCACGCAATTTGGGTACATAGATCCTGAGAAATCAGAACCCAGAACGACCACCTTTGGCCGTAACAACGGCCATCATACGCCTGGGCATTGATTCAAACAGAGCTTGGATGGAGCGTACAGGTACAGCTGCCTATGCAGCTTCAACACCATACCACAGTTCATCAAGAGTAGTCACTGGCGTATTGTGACGAGCAAGTTGCTCGGCCACCATTGACCAGATTTTCTCAATTGGTGAGAGATCTGGAGAATGTGCTGGCCAGGACAGCAGACGAACATTTTCTGTATCCAGGAAGGCCCGTACAGGACCTGCAACATGCGGTCGTGCATTATCCTGCTGAAATGTAGGGTTTCGCAGGGATCGAATGAAGGGTAGAGCCACGGGTCGTAACCCGTCTGAAATGTAACGTCCACTGTTTAAAGTGCCGTCAATGCGAACAAGAGGTGACCGAGACGTGTAACCAATGGCACCCCATACCATCACGCCGGGTGATACGCCAGTATGGCGATGACAAATACATGCTTCCAATGTGCGTTCACCACGATGTCGCCCAACACGGATGCGACCATCATGATGCAGTAAACAGAACCTGGATTCATCCGAAAAATGACGTTTTGCCATTCGTGCACCCAGGTTCGTCGTAGAGTACACCATCGCAGGCGCTCCTGTCTGTGATTCAGCGTCAAGGGTAACCGCTACCATGATCTCCGAGCTGATAGTCCATGCTGCTGCAAACGTCGTTGAACTGTTCGTACAGATGGTTGTTGTCTTGTAAACGTCCCCATCTGTTGTCTCAGAGATCGAGACGTGGCTGCACGATCCGTTGCAGCCATGCGGATAAGATGCCTGTCATCTCGACTGCTAGTGATACGAGGCCGTTGGGATCCGGCGTGGCGTTCCGTATTACCCTCCTGAACCCACCGATTCCATATTCTGCTAACAGTCATCGGATCTCGACCAACACCAGCAGCAATGTCGCGATACGATAAACCGCAATCGCGATAGGCTACAATCCGACCTTTATCAAAGTCCGAAACGTGATGGTATGCATTTATCCTCCTTAAACGAGACATCACAACAACGTTTCACCAGACAACGCCGGTTAACTGCTGTTTGTGTATGAGAAATTGGTTGGAAACTTTCCTCATGTCAGCACGTTGTAGGTGTCGCCACAGGCGCCAACCTTGTGTGAATGCTCTGAAAGGCTAATCATTTGCCTATCACAGCATGTTCTTCCTGTCGGTTAAATTTCGTGTCTGTAGCACGTCATCTTCGTGGTGTAGCAATTTTAATGGCCAATAGTGTATTTTCAACAGGCAAATAACCGCACTGCTCTTGCAAAGGCGTGCCGATTCAGCATTTTGTCCACTGGTTATGGAAAATAATAGTAGATTAAAGCTTCTTTCGAACAAGTTCCCATCATTAGGTACTTTACATTTACAAAAATGACAGAAGCAGATGAAATCCGCCGAGATGTACAACATGACTGGACAGACTGAAGTGTGATGTCTTCGTGCCAGCTGCAACAAAATCCCTAGCTTTCCAGTATAGGGTTTGATCAAAATTTACCAATAAATACACTCCTGGAAATTGAAATAAGAACACCGTGAATTCATTGTCCCAGGAAGGGGAAACTTTATTGACACATTCCTGGGGTCAGATACATCACATGATCACACTGACAGAACCACAGGCACATAGACACAGGCAACAGAGCATGCACAATGTCGGCACTAGTACAGTGTATATCCACCTTTCGCAGCAATGCAGGCTGCTATTCTCCCATGGAGACGATCGTAGAGATGCTGGATGTAGTCCTGTGGAACGGCTTGCCATGCCATTTCCACCTGGCACCTCAGTTGTACCAGCGATCGTGCTGGACGTGCAGACCGCGTGAGACGGCGCTTCATCCAGTCCCAAACATGCTCAATGGGGGACAGATCCGGAGATCTTGCTGGCCAGGGTAGTTGACTTACACCTTCTAGAGCACGTTGGGTGGCACGGGATACATGCGGACGTGCATTGTCCTGTTGGAACAGCAAGTTCCCTTGCCGGTCTAGGAATGGTAGAACGATGGGTTCGATGACGGTTTGTATGTACCGTGCACTATTCAGTGTCCCCTCGACGATCACCAGTGGTGTACGGCCAGTGTAGGAGATCGCTCCCCACACCATGATGCCGGGTGTTGGCCCTGTGTGCCTCGGTCGTATGCAGTCCTGATTGTGGCGCTCACCTGCACGGCGCCAAACACGCATACGTCCCTCCATTCACGCCTGTCGCGACACCACTGGAGGCGGGCTGCACGATGTTGGGGCGTGAGCGGAAGACGGCCTAACGGTGTGCGGGACCGTAGCCCAGCTTCATGGAGACGGTTGCGAATGGTCCTCGCCGATACCCCAGGAGCAACAGTGTCCCTAATTTGCTGGGAAGTGGCGGTGCGGTCCCCTACGGCACTGCGTAGGATCCTACGGTCTTGGCGTGCATCCGTGCGTCACTGCGTCCGGTCCCAGGTCGACGGGCACGTGCACCTTCCGCCGATCACTGGCGACAACATCGATGTACTGTGGAGACCTCACGCCCCACATGTTGAGCAATTCGGCGGTACGTCCACCCGGCCTCCCGCATGCCCACTATACGCCCTCGCTCAAAGTCCGTCAACTGCACATACGGTTCACGTCCACGCTGTCGCGGCATGCTACCAGTGTTAAAGACTGCGATGGAGCTCCGTATGCCACGGCAAACTGGCTGACACTGACGGCGGCGGTGCACAAATGCTGCGCAGCTAGCGCCATTCGATGGCCAACACCGCGGTTCCTGGTGTGTCCGCTGTGCCGTGCGTGTGATCATTGCTTGTACAGCCCTCTCGCAGTGTCCGGAGCAAGTATGGTGGGTCTGACACACCGGTGTCAATGTGTTCTTTTTTCCATTGCCAGGAGTGTAATTTTGATCTAGTTCGTCACTCAGCTTACGTGCGAAGTGCAGCGCCGTATAAACTGTGTAATAGTCTGATGCGGGTGTGGGTGGGCGGAGGGGGCGGAAGGCCGCATGTATAGAAGGAAGGATACTTTTCTTTTCCTCTTGTTCTACTATGTACACCTCTCCTCTGCTCTATCATTGGGTTCCACAGACGCATTTGGTACACCTCTCTTCATCGCATTGTATCTTTCTAGCGGAATAGTTCCGAGTTTTCCAGCTTCAGCAGAGGTACGCATCGCACTCTTTCAAACTGTTTAGATGGGATGACACATTTTATCCCATCCATAGCGTGTGACGCATTAAGCCTGTCTATGGTGCACTCTATTGTCCTTCCGGTGGGAAACTGCCCCTATGGGCGGAATAATTAGCACTGATCAATAGCATGAGGATTCAGAGGCAATGGGAGTCACTGCGGTAAAAACAAGTAACGTGTATTCACAGGTCATGTGGCCTGTAGATAAAAAAGTGTTGATCTTTCCATTGGCAAAATATTTCGGAATAGTCCCCCATTCGGATCTCCGGGAGGGGACTGCCGAGGAGGAGGTCACCATGACGAAAAGATTTAGTAACCAACGCAAGGATACCGATTTACGAGTCGAGGTGTGGAACGTCAGAAGCTTGAACATGGTAGTGAAGTTAGAAAATCTGAAAAGGCTTAGTCTAGATATAGCGGGGGTTTTTGAAGTGAAATGGAAGGAAGACAAGGATTTCTGGTCGGATGAGTACAGGGTAATGTCAACAGTAGCAGAAGATGGTCTCACGGGAGTGAGATTCGTTATGAATAGGAAGGTATGGCAGAGAGTGTGTTAGTGTGAACTCTTCAGTAATATGGTTGTCCTCGTTAGGATCGACAGCAAAATACGCCGACGACGATAGTTGAGGTATATATTCCAACGCCGCAAGCCTGGGATGAAGAGATAAAGAACGTATATGAGGATACCGAATGGCTAATTCAGTACGTAAGGGGAGATGAAAATCTAAGGAACTAGTAGAAGACAGGACTACGGGAGAATATTGGCTTAGTGCAAGGAATGAGAGAGGAGAAAGACTAATTCAGTTCTGTAACAAATTTAAGATAGTAGTAGCCAATAGCCTGTCCAAGAACGTCAAGATTCAGGAGGTATACTTGGAAAAGGCCGGGTGATACGGGGGGATTTCAGTTAGATTACATGGCCAGAGAGGGATTCCGAAACCAGATACTTAACGAAAGGCGTACTCAGGAGGAGATACAGACTCAGATCACAAGGTAGTAATGATGAAGAGTAGGCTGAAGTTTAAGAGATTAGTCAGTAAAAACCAGTACGCAAAGAAGTGTTATGCAAATGTACTAAGGAATGATGAGATATGCTTGTAGTTGCCTAAGGCTATGGGTACTGCAATAAGGAATAGCTCAGTATGTAGTAGAGTTGAAGAGGAATGGACATCTCTTAAAGGAGCTATCACGGAAGCTGGAAAGGAAAATGTAGGTACAAAGAATATAAAGGCGAGGAAACCACGGGTGACAGAGGAAATACATCACTTGATCGATGGAAGAAGAAAGTTCAAAAATATTCAGAGAAATTCAGGAGTACAGAACTACAAGTCACTGAGGAATGAAATAAATAGGAAGTGCAGGGAAATTAAGACGAAACAGCAGCGTGAAAAATGTGAATAAAAAGAAACGATTGGCGGAAGGACTGACTCAGCAAGTAGAAAGTCAACACAAACTTCAGTGAAATTAAAATCAAGGGGTCTTAAGATCAAATAAGACAGTTGGGATAGACAACATTCCATCACAATTTCTAAAATCATTGGGGGGAAGTGGCAACAAAACGAAAATTCACATTGGTGTGTAAAATGTATGAGTCTGGCGACATACCATCGGACTTTCGGAAAAATATCATCACACAATTCTGAAGTCTGCAAAGGCTGACAAGAGCTAAAATTGTAGCACACTCAGCTTAACAGCTCACGCATCCAATTTGCTGACAAGAATAATATACAGAAGAATGTCAAAGGAAATCGAAGATGTATTAGATGAAGATCAGTTTGACTTTAGGAAAGGTATAGGCCCCAGAGCGTCAATTATGACGATTCGGTTGATAATGACAGCAAGAATGAAGAAAAATCAAGACATGTTCGTAGGATATGCTATCTGGAAACAGCGCTCGACAACGTCAATTGTGCAAGACGTTTGAAACTCTGCGGAAAATGGGGAGTAATCTATGGGGACAGGCAGGTAATGTACAACATGTATAAGAGCCAAGGAGGCATGACAAGAGTGGAAGAGCAAGAACGAAGTGGTCGGATTGGAAAGGGTATAAGACAGGGATGTTGTGTTTCGCCCTTATTGTTCTGTCTATATATAGAAGAAGCTGTGATAGAAATAAAAGAAAGATTTATGAGTGGAACTGAAATTGTAGGTGAAAAGATATCGCTGATACGATTCGCGGATGATATTGCTATCCTCAGCGAAAGTGAGAAAGAATTACAGGACTGCTGAATAGTCTGAAGAGTCTGATGACTACAGAATATGGATGAGAAGTAGCAGAAATAAGAACAGCGAGACATTTAACATCAGGATTGACTGTCACTACGCAGATGAATTTATGTAATTCTTCTATATAGGCAGCGAAATAACCAATGATGGGTGGAGCAAGGAGGACATGAGATGTCTACTAGTATCAAACGTAGGTCTTGATTTGAGGCAAAAGTTTCTGAGAATGTAAAGCCAATAGCTTGACGCAGTCAATACCTTCGGTGCGCAGTGCCGATGGTACTGTTACCGACGACTGTGCCGCTAAAGCGGAGTTACTGAACGCAGTTTTCCGAAATTCCTTCACCAGGGAAGACGAATGGAATATTCCAGAATTTGAAACACGAACAGCTGCTAGCATGAGTTTCTTAGAAGTAGATACCTTAGGGGTTGCGAAGCAATTCAAGTCGCTTGATACGGGCAAATCTTCAGGTCCAGATTGTATACCGATTAGGTTCCTTTCAGATTACGCTGATACAACAGCTCCCTACTTAGCAATCATATACAACCGCTCGCTCACCGATAGATCTGTACCTACAGATTGGAAAATTGCGCAGGTCGCACTAGTGTTTAAGAAGGGTAGTAGGAGTAATCCGTCGAACTGCAGAACTATATCATTGACGACGGTTTGCAGTAGAGTTTTGGAGGATATATCGTATTCAAACATTATGAATCACCTCGAAGGGAACGATCTATTGATACGTAATCAGCATGGTTTCAGAAAACATCGTTCTTGTGCAACGCAGCTAGCTCTTTATTCGCACGAAGTAATGGCCGCTATCGACAGGGGATCTCAAGTTGATTCCGTATTTCTAGATTTCCGGAAAGCTTTTGACACCGTTCCTCAGAAGCGACTTCTAATCAAGCTGCGGGCCTGTGCGACTGGATTCGTGATTTCCTGTCAGGAAGGACGCAGTTCGTATTAATAGACGGCAAATCGTCGAGTAAAATTGAAGTGATATCAGGAATTCCCCAGGGGAGCGTCCTGGGACCTCTGCTTTTCCTGATCTATGTAAATGACCTGGGTGACAATCTGAGCAGTTCTCTTAGGTAGTTCGCAGATGATGCTGTAATTTACCGTCTAGTAAGGTCATCCGAAGACCAGTATCAGTTGCAAAGCGATTTAGAAAAGATTTCTGTATGGTGTGGCAGGTGGCAGTTGACGCTAAATAACGAAAAGTGTGAGGTGATCCACATGAGTTCCAAAAGAAACCCGTTGGAATTCGATTACTCGATAGATAGTACAATTCTCAAGGCTGTCAATTCAACTAAGTACCTGGGTGTTTAAATTACGAACAACTTCAGTTGGAAAGACCACACAGATAATATTGTGGGGAAGGCGAGCCAAAGGTTGCGTTTCATTGGCAGGACACTTAGAAGATGCAACAAGTCCACTAAAGAGACTGCTTACACTACACTCGTTCGTCCTCTGTTAGAATATTGCTGCGTGATGTGGGATCCTTACCAGGTGGGATTGACGGAGGACATCGAAAGGGTGCAAAAAAGGGCAGCTCGTTTTGTATTATCACCTAATAGGGGAGAGAGTGTGGCAGATATGATACGCGAGTTGGGATGGAAGTCATTAAAGCAAAGTCGTTTCTCGTAGCAGGGAGATCTATTTACGAAATTTCAGTCACCAACTTTCTCTTCCGAATGCGAAAATATTTTGTTGAGACCAACCTACATAGGTAGGAATGATCATAAAAATAAAATAAGAGAAATCAGAGCTCGAACAGAAAGGTTTAGGTGTTCGTTTTTCCGGCGCGCTGTTCGGGAGTGGAATGGTAGAGAGAAAGTATGATTGTGGTTCGATGAACCCTCTGCCAAGCATTTAAATGTGAATTGCAGAGTAATCATGTAGATGTAGATGTACCTTTGGAGCGCAGCATTGTGTGGTAGTGAAACATGAACCGTGGGAGAACCGGAACAGAAGAAAATCGATGCATTGGAGATGTTGTGCTACAGAAGAATGTTGAGAATCAGGTAGACCGATAATGTAACGAATGAGGAAGTTCTTTGCAGAATCGGCGAGGAAAGGAATGTATGAAATCAGTGACAAGAGGAAGAGACAGAATAGTAGGGCATCTGTCAAAGAATAATTTCCATGATACAATAGGGAGCTGCAGAGGATACAAACTGTAGAGGGAGACAGAGAGGACTTTGTTTGCAAGTGCCACTCTAATATGAAGAGGTTGGCACAGGAGAGGAATTCATGGCGGGCCCCACCAGTCAGAAGATTGAAGACCAAAAATGGCGCAAGCATTAAAATGAATGTAGTAAAAAAGACTTGCTAATTGGTCAGTCAAGTTCGTTGAGGCGTATTTCCTGTGGAAAAGAAGTGAGATGTCAGTCAGTATTGGCGACAAGGAGGTAAAAGGCCTGACAACTGATGTGATGGAATCTGCAATAGCAATACACTTATTTCTTGAGTTCTCAGTGTTTTTATCTTTTTTTCTGTGTACCTCCTCAAAAAAGACAGTGATTTTTTTTTGGGAGGGGGGGGGGATTCTGCATCCTTCAAGGATCCTCTTGCCGGGTAAGTGTCATATTTGTACGCTTCACTAAATATCTTGCCTTATTATCTCAACAGCTTTTTGGCCAATGCTGACTCGTCCTTTCTCATTATTTTCCTTGTTACCATACCAAGTGTTATGTCCTCAACTACTCGGTTTAGAAAGTTTTCCACTCAGTTTTACGCCCAATAATAGCGTCCGTAATTTCGTTTACAGTAAACTGATAATACTATTTCCCTCGCCGGTCGCGGTGGTCTAGTGGTTCTAGGCGCGCAGTCCGGAACCCCGGGGGTGCTGCTACGGTCGCAGGTTCGAATCCTGCCTCGGGCATGGATGTATGTGATGTCCTTAGGTTAGTTAGGTTTAAGTAGTTCTAAGTTCTAGGGGACTGATGGCCACAGAAGTTAAGTCCCATAGTGCTCAGAGCCATTTGAACCATTTGAACTACTTCCCTCCATCATTAACCTGTTCCATTGCGTATGAAATGCATTCAGCATACGTGGATGTTGAAGGTTTCTGGTATAATGGCCTCATAAAGTCCAACTGAAATTTACCGTGTTACATAGCCTCCTCTGCTACTAAATCTTTTAAGGAGGAAAGACAACCCATCACTTCATCTCCCCAGTGATCATTTCTACCTCCAGTATCATGCAAACTCGGTATTTGTATGTCAGTTCTGTCCTATCCTTTGTGATTGTAACTGAAAATAGCTTCCTAAGCCTCTCCTTGGGCTTCTTGTGTTCATCCTAAATACTTTCGGCACAAAAGAAACAATTTATTTTGAAAATAAATTTGAGTTGATGGAGCTCAAAGTTGCAGCCTCAGGTGCTTCACAAGACGTGAAGTTACTTCTCTCTTTGAATGAGTCTTGACGGATTGCGGTCTGGTGTTATTTTTTCTAGATTCTGTATGAATATGAAGGGTGTCCAAACCCTCTAAAGAGGAACTATTGCCAACTCTTCTTCCCTGCTTGCTTTGACGAGTCATGTTGTTCCTTTTTTTGTCACTGTGGAAACACCATCACCCGGTGCAGTGATCGTTTCGTCACACCCAAAAGTCGGAATAATTATTGTGCGTTCTGCACTGTGAATTACTGCATAAATTTAAAAAAATTACGAAACACCGACGCATAACTTCGACACAAAAACTGTCTCTACAAAGTTCAAATAACTTACGGGTTTGCTGCCGCGTGACGTCGTCGACCACCGCCGATATTTCGACAGGAGCACACCCTGCCATTCTCAAGCCTTGAGAATGGCAGCGTGTGCCCCTGTCGAAACATCGGCTGTGGTCAGCGACGTCACCCGGCTGCAAACCCGTAAGTTATTTGAACATTGAATTCGCCGGGAAAAGTTAAGGTCTCACATTGTCTCTACAAAGCTAGACGAGCGTTTTAAGTGAATTGAAGATAATGAAAGGAAGTCAGTAAGCAGCCCCTCCCCCCACCCGGTCTTTTGGAAGAAGCCAGGATGCCGATCTTTGCTGTGCTTAGAGGGGCCTCCCCATTGTTAACCATTTCCCAGGCGTGAGGTACCGAAGACCCTGATGACGTCTCCACAGCTGACCAAGACGGATGAGCATCGACCCTTATGCCTCGAAAAACACAAGATGTTGCCTTGAACGCACAGTTTTTTTTTCATTTTTGAATTACCATCATTCCATGTAAATATTTTCATGAAGTGATTCATAGTAATATAATAAAAGCCATAATCACTAAAAAAACGTTGTGCCTTAATTGCAATTCCCTGATTTCCATTGTCAGAGTGTTGTTATTCATTAAGATAGCAGGTTACAGCAGTCAAATGCAACAGGCTTCAATACACTCATTGAAATTGAGGGTACATCTCAAAAATTCTATATCTTCTGAGTGTTTAAAAATAAAGTGGCTAAAGTGCATATCAAAAACAAGGAAATTTAATGCTATACAACTTCGTCGCTGAAAACGTTTCTGAGAAACGATCGTGGGAGGCACTTGAAGCAAATTTTTGAGAGAGAAAACTGAGGTAAAAACGATTTTTTCGAAAATCATCGATTTTCATTAACGTATATCCAGTCGATACCACGTAGGAGCCAATCGTTCAGATTCAGAGGTTGGCAATGAAAGTTGCACCATCGTCCGACAGCGGCAGCGGCAGTGAACCGCGCCGGCCAACCACTAGCCAGCCGCCCGACTACCACGCCCCCTGAGCTGAGGAACCTTCAGCGCCGTGGGTCACGAGGATAAAGTGACCGCCCGACAACAGTTGCATCCAGTTCTTACGGAGTGGTAGACGAGTTCTTGCTGAATTGTTGTGTAGCTCCAGTCTAGATCAATCTATTGTCGACATAGCGTAGTCATGGCTGTTTTTTTACGAAAGTAATACTTCAGGACTGCCCTCACCACTTATGTGTTAATTGAAAACAGTTGAATTGCCTGGCTTTATCAGACTTGTCAAGGACTTATACCAGGAATTCATCAAGGAGTCACTGTATTGGAGTTATAGTGTAATATGATCATTTCTCTGTGTTCGTATTCTCTCATTCCCTTTATTCTACCTCAGAAACCACGCACTGTCCCTGTGGGACACGACTATTTTTTAAACCAGGTCACGTGATCGATCACTGACACCTACCCGCCTCTTTGTGAAACATCGGTGACAAGTCCCAGGTTTACACTTTGACTTGTATTCTGTAGGATGGCAGTTTTCACCGCATAGGGTTACCTATATTTAGGTAATCTGTGGGCGGATGCTGTGATGTTTTCTTTGAAGGAGACCGAACTCATTTCTGCTCCAACCTCAGCCTGTGCTCTGTCTCTAATGGACTCAGTGTCGACTGGACGTTAAACCTGACACTGCCCCCTCTCTTACCTTTAAACCTCTATACCATGTCTCAAAGTGGGGGCACGTGGCTCTATTGACGGTCATCAGTCAGTCGAGTGGGAATGTTAAGCTCTGCGGCCCTCTTTGTGCTACTAGACTATTGTGCTAGCACTGGTTTTTACTCTCTCCGTTCTCGCATCTTAAGCAATACAAACGCAATACTGAAATTGTAAGATTTTTACGTGCTATTTGTTATTCAAAGAGCCGGCCGCAGTGGCCTAGCGGTTCTAGGCGCTTCAGTTCGGAACCGCGTGACTACTACGGTCGCAGGTTGGAATCCTGCCTCAGGCATGGATGTGTGTGATGTCCTTAGGTTAATTAGGTTTAAGTAGTTCTAAGTTCTAGGGGACTGATGACCTCAGTCCCATAGTGCTCAGAGCCATTTGAACCATTTTTGAAATGATAATTAAATGGACACCCTAGGTGCAAACAGGCATGGGGACATGTTGAAAATGTGTGCCCCGACCGGGACTCGAACCCGAGATCTCCTGCTTACATGGCAGAAGCTCTATCCATTTTTTTCTTGTTGGTCTCATTTTGTTCTATATTGTTCGTTGAATTTGTTCGTGGTGGACGTCAAATGACATCCGTTCCGGTAGTTCGTTGATCCACTCACTCAGTTTTTTATTACAGAAGGGAGCTAAACCCTCTGACCGAACACGCTGGGCTACCGTGCCGGCGTCCATCTGAGCCACCGAGGGCACAGAAGATAGAGTGCCCGCAAGGACTTATACCTTTCACGCTCCCCGTGAGACCCACATTCCCAACGTGTCCACACCACTAAACTCGTAGTGCGTTTGATAGATGTTTGCCAATCATACTCATTAGTCGTGGCAGATTAATCTACCAAGTCCCGTATGAATTAGGGCATAGCGTGGGCGTTCGCACAAGAAGGTCAATGGCCAGGAAGCCATATTTTAACTACATATGAAGGTAGTATCTGTTCCCGAAAGAACAGTTACCATTGATGACCATGCAGCTTCGTTAGAATGAAATGACAATTAAATGGACACTCTAGCTGCAAACAGGCGTTGATATACTTCATTGGGAACATGTTGAAAATGTGGGCAAACATCTATTAGACACACTACGACTGTAGTGGTGTGGACATGTTGGGAATGTGGGTCTCACGGGGAGC
Source organism: Schistocerca americana (assembly GCF_021461395.2). Taxonomy (NCBI): domain Eukaryota; kingdom Metazoa; phylum Arthropoda; class Insecta; order Orthoptera; family Acrididae; genus Schistocerca; species Schistocerca americana. Next base: position 258,179,086 of record NC_060122.1, on the reverse strand, counting down.
GTGCACGGGATAATTTCCTGAAGGCGCACTATCCTCTGTGCCCTCGGTGGCTCAGATTGATAGAGCGTCTGCCATGTAAGCGGGAGATCCCGAATTCGAGTCCAGGTCGGGGCACAGATTTTCAACATGTCCCCAATGAAGTATATCAACGCCTGTTTGCAGCTAGGGTGTCCATTTAATTACCATTTCATTCTAGCGAAGCTGCATGGTCATCAACGGTAACTGTTCTTTCGGGAACAGATACTGCCTTCATATATGAACCATTTTTATTTTTTTTTTTTTTGTTATTCAGTGTTACTTCCGAATATTTTGCCGTCGTAGTTAGGGGTAGTGCACTAGAAATTTTTGAGCAGGTAGTGCACTAGAAATTTTTGAGCAGCACTGTTGAACAGATTTCCTCTCAATGTACATGTATCACGTTGTTAACGTTTCTAATCGTGTGCCTAAGTGAATCCTTTCCTGTCAAACTTTTAACATAAATACCTTTCAAGACACACAAAATTAAGAAACAGTCCTTAGAAATGAGTAAAGTTTCAAAATGAGTACTTTAAATTCAGAGGTAATATCCTTATGATGTCTTAATTTCGTTTACACCACAGCACCACTTACGCGCTTTCACTGTAACGCGAGTTAGCCATGACTTCTGTATTTGTTGTAACCGCCGTAAAGATGTTTAATGTTCTCTCAAAAAATACGAAACTGCCGTTAATTCACAAGATTACACGCTGGTGACAAACTGCGCACATCGCTCTGTAACACCCCTTGAGAGTAGCCTAATAATACATTAGACATTTATTTAGAGTGAAAATCACTGATACTGCATCGTCTTTTTAATGTTCGAAGACAAAATGCGCAATGAGTGTTTATTTTGATTAAAATACATTTCATTAGAGCTTTTGGTTATATTAGACTAAAGCACTTAGTTGACTTAACAGCCATTATTTCTTTTTTTATCATCAGAAGATTGTTAACAAGCAGCATGGTTCACGTAAGAAGACACAGACACACAGACACACACACACACACACACACACACACACACACACACACACACACACACACACACACACATTTAGCACAAAAAATGAACACTTACGTGCCCAGTTTCTCATAGTAACAAGAAACATTCTATATGCGCAGTAATATGTAATCTGATCGACTCACAAATGGAGAGTTAACTGGAAGTATCTTAAGTGAAATGAGTGCTTTGGCTCCAATTTCAGTTTGTATATAAAACAATACTAATTTCGGCAGCTTCTAGAAGCTTCTGTGCATGAAATTGGAAATTTAAATACCCGGTTTTGTGTTAATAATTTTATGTACACACATATTTTAAATCTTGCAAAAGTTAAAGAAACAAAATAATAGTAAAAGTTCTTATAAAGTTGCAAAATAGAAATTTTGGGATTCCAAAATATAGCACGTATGAAGGACGCTATATATTTAGCTTGTACAAAATTCTGAATTATTTACGATAAAGTGAAGACCTGTGAACACAATAATAGTTTTCTATTTAGTAAACGATAAATTTCCATGAATATGTCAATTATATTTGGACAAATGTTAGATCCATATGGCATTTGTAATATCTCATGTAAAATGAAACCAATAGGATAATTAATTTCCATTACCAAGATTTTTGCATTGAAAGAAACAAATAATGTCTCAATACATTGCTAAGTAATCTGCAAAAGAATAGTAATTTCTTAAAAACTTCAGTATAACGTGTTAGTCCAACAGACATGAGATCTGTACCTTATAACTGCAATTAGAATGAACACTGATAAAAAAAGAGATAAGATCGCACTTTTCATTAAACTGTAGTTAGCACTGCAAAATGTAATTACTATAGGAATCCCATAGTCTTGGTCTGTTACAGCTCTCACCATCGACCTGATAACTAAGCTCACCCACACTCGATTGAGCAGTTGGGTGCTACCAGCTAACTAAATATTATTTGAATGCACAGTGTCTGTTCCTTCGAAAGAACAGACACCATGAAGATCCAGCAGCTGTAAAACACTACCCGTAAGTAGAACAGGAATCACTGCTATCACTGCTTAATATTCTATCTTGCCTCAATTAGTACAGAGCTGACAATAATATGTAACTATCAATGTTGTCACGAAACTTTCCTTACTTCGATGCGCGATCAGGCACGTAGGGTGCACTCACGACTTTCTCCGCAGGCTGGCCTAGAGTAGACAAACTCACCTCCATGCACCAAAATTGGCAGGCGCCAAAATCGAACACATCTCCTATGATGCGGCATCCCTTTGCCATCAGTGGTGCTCCGGATCGGGAAGACAGGTAAGGGTATATTCAATATGCAACGTACAGTGTATATGTCTGTACCCTTAGACAATATACAGGAGCTGATAGACAATCACAGTTGAAACACACACTTAATCCACAGTTCCTATACCCCATACTTCGCGAAGGAAATGTTCCATTGTCGGCGAAGGAAGAATGTTCTTTATTTCTTTTTCCGCTGGGTACTCCATGCTGGCAGGACCTCTAATCTTATCAGTTGCGCTTGAAAGGTTCTTCCTAGCACAGTCGAGAATCTTAACAATTAATGCCAACACAGATAAACTTCTTCCAAGGGTCAAATTATAGTCACAGAAATGCGACCATTTCTACATGGCAATTTCAGCACACGGAGAGTACTGGACCCCTTTCGCATGGAAATCCATTTAAACTTGCCGTTGGTCTCAATGACAAGAAAACTACGAGCATGTTTCGTTGGTGTTGTGAACCACATCTAAAACCACACTCTGATGTAAAATCGAGGTCGGATAATTTACTGCAGTGAAAACCCGTCTCGGATATGATACGTAATAATATAAGAATCTATGGCCCAGTTTCAACGGTCCTGGTGGTTTGTGAGACTTTTGCGTCCTAGACAAAGCATTTTCATACTGCCAGCACGAAGAACAGCCTTATTCAACAGAAGAGGCGCTGAACTGTAGGTAAGCAACTGCTGTGTTTAACATATTTGTAATTTCTTGTAATACTGTAACATATGCCCTGGCCACGCTCAGCGGCTCACTCTCTTCGCAATTGAGGACACCAGTGCAGAGTTCTGGTATCGAGAGGAAAGGGGCTTTGCGGAAAGGGGAGTGATGAATTGGTCTCCCCATAATTCATTTCAAATGACTGTGCTCGGCGCTTACTATGCTGGCTTAAGGCGGACATTTTCATTTTACCCCTGGTGTATTCTGTCACCTGTTGGGGGCTGCTCTTCGCTGGGGAATGATATTAGGGGGAGCAGGAAACGGACAATGAAACGACCTGGTGCCTGCTCTTTAATATGCTTAACTGAAAGGCCAGGATGTAAATCCATACTCCAGAAACTGCTTGCTCTGTAAGGCAGAGTTGATGTGTTAAATGTACGAAGATCGGAGTGAATGATCTGCAGTGGTGGATGAAGTTGCTCTGCTGGTAAGGAAGCCTATAAGATTTCGAAAGAACATTTCCGTGCAAGGGATGTCAGTAGGAGGCGCCATCAGTTAGCAAGAACTGGTGTTTGGCAACGTATGGAGGGAACAAAATTGACCCAATTAAAGTTATTTCTGCTTTAACTATTATTTTGTGCTTTCCGTGACTAATTTCGATGCTAGATACTGTTGGGGCTGATAATACGAGAGAGAATCCAGAAACAAGTTAGTGTCGCAGTGATGACTAATTCATGGCTAAGTTTTTCAGTGTATACTCAGAAATTAAGTGCTCAGAATATGAACTTTAAAATCCTAACATATAATGCCGAAATGTATCTTGAAGAGACTGATCGAACGATGTCGTTGATCCGAACTGCGGAACCGCGTGACCACTACGGTCGCAGGTTCGAATCCTGCCTCAGGCGTGGATGTGTGTCATGTCCTTAGGTTAGTTAGGTTTAAGTAGTTCTAAGTTCGAGGGGACTGATGACCTCAGAAGTTAAGTCCCATAGTGCTCAGAGCCATTTGAACCATTTGATCCGAACTGCATACATCAGTGAATTGCAACTTATCGACTTGCCTGTTAACTGTAATTATTAGAAAAGGCAGCAGAAGAGTGCGTTGTCAAGTAAAGTAAACGCATTTCTTAGTGAAGTGAAGCAACAAAAATGGACAATAAAGAATCAAACACTAGCGCAAGTATTTTGATGCCAGCTAAGACGCAGGAAAGATTTTAATACAATGAGAAGACCCATGCAAATTGTGCTAGAAAGATTCTTATGCTCTAAAATGTTCTTTACAAGATAGATTACCTCATGCGGTTAATGACATACTTGGCTAAAATATCATACAATAATTACGAATAATGCCTGTGAAAAAACATGACCAAAAATAATAGAATAAAATCGCCTTTCCAACATTTAGCTCGGAGAGACAGAGAATTTGCTGGTGTTCACGAATGTGATAATCAGAAATGGGTATCGGCACCTGCTTGGCCACGCGGATCTGAAATTATCTTATGGAAGGCTCCCTTTTGTTACAGTTTTAGCGTATACATGACGCAACTACAGACAGTACTCAATTATGGTACGATCTACAATAAACGAAAGTGATACGCGTGAAATGCGCATATTACTCCAAATTCATGCAGCAACCCTACCCACGTTTACGAAACAGCATATTGGAACTGAAAACCTGCGTCATCCATGTGAAAACAGGGACCATATCTACAACACCACACGAGAGCAGGGCCAAGAGTGGTTTTCTGTCCGATCACGATGTCTCAAATTTTCACTGGAAGCGCTTGATTGGTTGTGGCAGTACGAAGTCCTTGAATCCCACGAGACGTTACATCCGCGGCCACACTGAAATCGTGGCAAATTATGTCCAATTGGCGCTTTAGTTCGTCAAAATCCAGAGCTGATTAGGGGTCCCTGGCCATAATGCTCCCAACTTTCTCAGTTGGGGAGATATCCACCGACTTTGCTGGCCAAAGTAGGGTTCGGCAAGCACGAAGACAAGCTGTAGAAACTCTGGCCATGTGCGGTTAGGCACCGCACAACTCAGGTTGCTAGGCCACTGCTGTCCGAAGTGTCTCCAGACATGCCTTTGCTGCTCATCGTGACTCAGAGGTGGGACTGCAGTCAGTGAGGTTCCAGACCGAAGACGTGACTGTCGGCCACCATTTGGCCCGACAACCTGGAGTGATGGTCTGCGGCGCCATTTCATTTCGTAACAGGACTACTTTGGTTGTCATCCGCAGTACCTTTACAGCACCGTAGTACGTCGACGATATTCATATTCCATTTTGTTGCCGTTCATAGCAATCTATTCTGGGTTTCCATTACAGCAGAATATTGTCCACCCGCACACGGAAAGAGTTCCTACTCTTTGTCTTCGTTCTTTCCAAACCCTTCCTTGGCCAGCAAGGTCTCTTTGAGATTAAGGTCACGGCCCACCAACCTGCTCTGGATCTAGATGGTCTAACGCTCGACTTGTACAGAATCTGGCACGATACTCCGCACGAGGAGATCCAACAACTCTGTCAAACAATGCCAAGTCGAATAAGTGCTTGCACAGGGGACCAGAAGTGGACCAATGCGTGACTGACTTGCTCAATTTTTGATGCTCTTTCTCTTGAATAAATCATTTAGTATTTCTGGAACTGTGATCTCTGCTTTACATGTACCCGAAACATGAGATTTACGGATTTCCGTCCCATTCGGATAATTTCTTCATGGAGTGTTTTTTCTTTTTTTTCGTAGCGTGTATTTAATAGTGCAGCAGTTAACAAGATTAATACGGCTGTTACAGTAAAGCTGCGTAGTAATAACTAATGTAATGTGTCTCGCGCGACGCGTCACTCAGAGCGTGAGTGGACTGTGACCGTGGTCGCGAGTACGACTTCGCGAGACACAACAAAAGCACCTAGGACGATACGAGAGAAACATCTCAAGATCTGTTGCTTCTTGTGAGCAACAAGTCACGAATACAAAGGTTGCGACCAACAACGTTACAGTTTTTAGTAAGTAAGCAATTAAAGGTCGTTTGGCACTCGTCTAATGTACTCATTGCCACCAAAGATGTTTCTGGCACGGGTAGAAGAAGACCACGCGCGTTGAAAACCATGTTCGCGGCGCACAGAGAAGCAATTCGAACTGCGCCATCTGCAGCGGGAGAGGTGCTATCTGGGAGCCCGCGGGGACGCCACATAATCCCCCCACGGACTGCCACCCCAAGTAGTGTTCCCCTCCTCCCCTCCCCATCCCTTCCCCACCAGTCCACCAGGCGCGGCCGTCTTGATGGAAAACGCTGGGGGGGGGGGGGGGGGGGTACAGATAGAGCAGGCACGGGCAAGGGGGAGGAGGGGGGGGGGGAGTCTGAGGAGCCTCACCGGCGAGAGCGCCGCTGCTCTCTTTCCGGTAAAAGTTGCAATCTCCCTGACCCCGCCTGCATATTTGATGACAACTAATGAGTGCCGGGAGTCATATATTATTCAGGCCGTGTTGATGCATGAGCGGGCCCGTGGGTCTCGCTGAGCTGCTCTGCCGCTGCCACCCCCTACCCTCCAGCCCCTCCCCCCACTGCCCCCGCTAACCCCACCGGACCAGCGGCGACTCTTGCGGCCAAACTTACCGCCTCCACTGCCTATGCTGTGGTCGCCCGTCAGAAGTCAGACACACTACCTCGTCGCATGCCTACTATCCTATATTAAGCTGTTGTACGCATTGTTTTCCGGTTTACTTTTGTCTGCGGCTCATTTTCTCGCTGTTTACACGAACAATAAATACAGTCAAATACATGTCTATAATATTGCACGTGAAAGGTGATTGTACTGGACGAAAAGGGCATAAATGCAGGTACTTCTATAAGTGGTACATTAATACATACACACATCAATGTGTTGGTAGGGTTTCTTTTTCCATAAACACGTCACAAATTTTACTACCTTTTGTAAGCAGTAACGCACGACTAAGTGGTCTATGTGTGTCATTATAGACTAATCGCTTTTCATCCAACTATTCATACTTCAACATTTGATCTAATGCCCAGGGGAAAATTAACGTAAACAGCTTGCTCTTGCCACATTTATCTGGAGGTACTAACCATGCAGAAAATACATGACTTGTAATGTCTGTAATTATTACTCTGCAATTCATGCAAATAATGATGTAATAACCGTTTTGAACGTGGCTGCTATTCAGCAACCGTATACTGGTTTCAACAAAGGATTAAACAGCCAACCGGTTGCACACAAACGGTAGGTACATTGACCTAGGTTTCGACATCTTCTAGGGGTGTCTCCATCGGAATGTAATGTTGTTAAATCGTAATATTACTTTACTAAGTCTGTCAGCTTAGCTGAGTGGTTACGTGCTTGCCTACGGTGCAGCGGGCTTGGGTTCGATTCCCGAACGGGTTGGAGATTTTCTCCACAGGTGGACTGGGTGTTGTGTTGTCGCATCATCATTTCATCCTCATCACTGGCAAGACAGTCGCCCAATATGGCGTCGACTGTAATAAGACGCGCACTCGGCGGCAGAACTTGCCCGGATGGGGCCCCCCGGGCGGCAGTGCCGTACGATCATTTCATTTTTTTTTTACATTGCTAAAAAGCAATAGTCACTTTTGGAGCATTTTATAGGAGCATAGATGTTCTAAATTCTGACTATTGCTTTTCAGTAATGTAATTTTACGATTTAGCAAACATTATATTCTGATGATGACAACCGTAGTAGGCGTCAAGACATAGGTCAATGTACCTATCGTTTATGTGCCACCGGTTGGCTGTTTAGTCCTATGTTGACGTAATGACGTTCAGTACACCATCCTCAATCACCAACGGATATATCTGCACTTAAATCCGGTTCACCCTGTATATTCACATGCAATTCATCACTCCAATATCTGACATGAAATGAAGTTTAAAATCGCGAACATGGCTGTAAACAGCAATTGCAAAGCGGTAGTCTTACTCAGCTGAGTAACCTTTGTTTATTATAATCCTTAACCCAGATTTCTAATACAATTATAAAATTATCTTCTAAAGAAGGATATTGTAATACTTACAAATAACACATTCGTTACAAAAGGTTGAAGTAAAACAGAAATAGCAAATTCGAAATAAAGTACTAGAACCCGAGATGATATACTTAATTGTTATTTAGTGAGCTGTAAAGGTGTTTTACGGCAAAGCCGTTTACCTCTTTTCAAGTAAAAGTCCACCTCAAAACAATAAAATAACAAGTTACGGTCATCAGAATGAAAACAGCGTGAACTTCACGGATAAAACTCGGCAGCTGACTTACGTACTAGGCTCTCTTAGCTAAATTTCGTATAGAGGGCACTACGTGTGTACTGCACAAATCAGCATGCTGAGTAACTTACATAAAATTGATTGACAAATCAAAACTGCGCTGAGTAGCTTACTTGTAGTAATCGAAAAAAAAGTGAGTGACTAACAGACATTGTGAACCTACTTTTAACAGTGCAGTCTGGTACAATAAATAAATTAGGTATTAAGTGAAGCTCATAAACAAATACTGTTCCTTCAAGCAGACGAAGAAAAATTATTTAAATTCTAAATAAAAACTCCAAAGTTGTAAAATAAAACATGACTAGAAAAAGACAAGTTGAATGAAGGAGCTCATTGTTTATATCTCGTTTTATCTACATTTTTAAATATCATGTAAATTTTCGAGTAGAAACATTTAGCGCGGTATCAGCGACTGGTTACAAAACCAGAAATGCGAAATTGATGTAAGGTATGAAAATAAATTGATGCGTTAAAAAATTATTCAAAACGTGACGGTAGGATGACAATAATCAACAAATCAAAGCACATTTTTTTCCACAGAGAGTTACATAAGGCTCAACTCACGTTTATAGAACAGGTTTCCAACACAATATTGCACCTAGCATAAATGAAAATTTTTTATAAATCTCAAAACTGGTTCAGACAATATTAAAACGAATAAATTCCAACCAGTTAGGATGGCATATGAAAGAAGGAATATATAAAGAAAAAAGTCTCTACTAAAGATAGTACTGTAATTGCACAGGTGCAGAAGAAAATTAATAATGTTAATCTTAAACTAAATAATAAGAAACTTAGCTAAAGACAATGCTGTCGTTATTGCACAAGAAAGAGAATTCGTACCTAAAATTTCGAGAATTTGAGGAAAATGACATCACTGAAGCAGATATAAACCTAATTGTTAATCTGCAAAAAATGATTAGGAACTGCTTAAGCAACACTAAGAAACGTACTGAGAAAAAGTTATTGTAAATAGTAAAGATAGTACTCACCACTAACAGCTAACGATTTTCACACAAACATTAAAGAAACCTTTGTAACTAAAAATAATTTTTATGTAGCAAACAGTTCGGATCTGATAAGTAAATTGAAAATATTAAAATACACATCTCACCCTAAGCTGTTTTCTTGTGATATTACCAGTCTTTGTACTAACGTTCCCATTGATTTTTCACTAGTATTATAGAAAATGAGCTACTATTGCATAAAGAACTAACATAATTAGAAATCTCTGAACTTATGTGTTTACTGAGGGTGCTGATAAAGTACAATTACGTTATGTTTAACGAGAAATTGTATTTAAAATAGTCTGGATTAGCTGTGAGAAGTCTTATAGCTTGTACTTCAGCTGATATCAATAGATGAAAGCTATCTCAAAATTAATTCTGGCTGGAGAATAAAATACGGTTTTATACTCGTTGCATTGACTATTCAATTTTCACATTAGATGGCACTGACCATGATTTAGACAAGTTGTTTGATTCATTCAATTATTTTCATAATAAAATTAATTTTGCAAAGAAACTGCCAAACGAGGTTTGTTAAAATTTCTAAATTTCGTATTATCCATACAGAATAATAAAATATACTTTGACATTTATCGTAACCTGACTTATTCAGACAACATTATTGGTACCGTTATGGCACCGCTTTCCTGGAGAGGCATCCAAACCAAAACATGCAACCTTGAATATCAATTAACACCTCAACAGGAACCAGCAATGGTTCTGCCTGAGCAGGAATCGTGGAAGGACTGGCCAAGATGATTAAATTGAGCATAACTCACAATGACATTTTATGAACACAATTATTGTAAATTGATATAACTTTACTGAACATTCAAGTGTAGTACAATGGCAAGTATTAAAGAGAAAAAATCATGCAATAGTTTAAATTAAAACAGTAAAATAAATCCACATAAGAATCAGGAACTGCTGGCCAAGCGGTTCTACGCGCTTCAGTCCGGAACCACGCTGCTGCTCCGGTCGCAGGTTCGAATCCTGCCTCAGGCATGGATGTGTATGATGTCATTAGGTTAGTTAGGTTTAAGTATTTCTAGGTCTAGGGGACTGACGACCTTAGATGTTAAGTCCCATAGTGCTTAGAGCCTTTTTTTAAAAAAAAAATAAATCAGGAACTGGATAACCGTTTCCTGTTGATCGGATCCACCTTCAGGAGAAAGCCACAGAACAAAGTGAAAACATAAAATCGGGCCCTCGATAAAAACAAAAAAATTAAGAAAGAAGCAATACAACGTTCAACGGCGAAGCGGCGTAGACGAGGGTCGCAGTAAGCCTGCAGGCGTCGGACAACGGGCATCCCAACTAGGACACACACACACAAACGCCGAACCAGAACAGCCACAACCAAATTACAGTTGAACTCTACAACACACACACATACACACAATCACCAGTTAGTTTCTAGGCTGATGATATTAAGGATGCTTCACCCCACAGACAAACGCATAACCAAGTGACACACCGTCACCTGTCTACAAGAATTTATTAGCAATAAAGCAGCCTGCAAATATACACACACACACACACACACAGTAAAAAAAGTTTTGCATCAGACCGGTTCCGGGAGTTCCGAAACGCTCAGTGTCCGGAGATACAGCTTTACATCCGCCGCTGCTGACACTAGAAGACCACTTCGGGTTGAGTTAGCAGTCCCCGCCGAGTTGTGCAGAACTGCCCGTCCTCCGTCCTCCAACATAAGGCGGCCAACATACGCCACAGCCATAACTCGGTCCCGAACTCCAGCAAGCTCCCACGTGCGGCACCCAACAGCCACCAACTCGCCACACTCTTTACACGCTCACAGCCACAAACACGCTCACTGCCCATCGTCCAAGCGCTCACTGCTCACCCCTTCCCTCGCCGATTTCAAAACCAAAACCGGCCAAGGAGACAAGACCGTGAAGATAGGACAATACTAAAGATATCAAAATAAGAATCAGCCGCATCACGCGAGCCGTAACGGCACGACATTCCCGCCAAAAACTGGACCCCGCGGAGGGGAGATAGTAGGTTGGACAGTCCGTACGCCATATTGCCATCCTTGACCTGGCTGACGTACATCCTGTGCACGGCATCAGAGGCCTCACCTAGACCTAGAACCTGCAGTGTGATGGGGGGACGGGGGAGAGGGGAAACCTCGATGACGCGTTAAAACGCCATGGTCCCCAAAGTGCGGTGAAAACTTGTTGGGGTTCTTTCCCTTCCGTCACGCCCCCTGCATAACGCACATAAACAAGGTGACCAACCTTAATACCAGCCACTCGGCGTCCCTGGTTACAACGGAGCGCCTCCTTACGGTGAGCCTTAGAAATATTAACTTTAGCCCGTTGCTCGTTCTCCTGGATATTATCCGAACTCACCACCACGGGCAATCATTCGAATACACCCCACGTGTTAGGGAGTGGGGAATTAACCGCATGTGCAAACGTAGCTTGGAGCGACGCGTATCTAGTAGTGTTCAAACATGTCATAGACAGGCCCCATTTTGACCTTTCAGCGTGAAAAGCAATAAGCGCGGCCTTCTAATTCCTATTCATCCTCTCCGCTAAGGACACCTTGGGTAATAAGGTGTCTTAGTCACGTGCTCAATGTCATTTTTAAAACCCGTAATATTCCCAGGAAACAATAGCTGGGGCATTATCGCTCACCAAGCTAACAGGAGGAACAAACCATGAAATAATTTTACTTAGTGCGAACCTCCTATCTCCCGCCGTTATACCAGCATTGGGCATAAACCACGTTAACCTAGTAAGCGCACCAACAACGGCGAAAACATACCTATAACCAGACTGTGCGCGAAAGGAGGCTCACGTAGGAGACGAAAAGTCACTGCACCGGAAATTCCGTCCGTGTGGCGTTACGAAGGCCGCACTAACGTCCCGAACTGTGTTTTGACCTTCTCCATTCCTGACACTGTCTACCTTATTGCTTAACATCTTTATACAAGTAAGGCCAAGTGACGTGCTCTCTGAAGCATCTTGTTAAGGCCAAGGTCTCTCCGAGCCGCCGCCCGCCCCCCCCCCCCCCCCCCCGAAACATCGAATGATGGTAATATTTAAAGTCGGCAAAAATTAGCTCTGTACGAAGACAGATTTTCGAAACCCCATCTCCTTGTGTTTCAGCGCACAGAACGCCTTTTCTAACCTGGAATCTTCTCCGGATGGATTCGCTGCTTGATCTTTCCTAAATTAGGGCCTGAATCCTGACGTGGTCCCAGGTTCCCAAAGAGTCAGGCACTTGATCCAGAACCACAGACACCAAGGCCTCTTGCTGGACCATCTGTTCTCTAGGCCTTGAGTGACTACATTGTTGAAACCCCTGGTGTGTCTGACCTCAACTTAAACGCTGATATCCTGACGGCCCACCTCGAAATCCGACCGATCTTGTGGGGACGCGCCAGCACCCACAGCAGCTCTTCGTTGCCCGTCTCAAAAACGAAGGAACAATGCTTAGATAGAATCGAAATTTTTCGGTACCAAACAGGACTGCGAGGGCCTCCAACTCTTATGTGGAATGTTTGGCCTCAGGGCACGCGATGTACAAGCGACGGGATCGTCCTGCTCTTACAGCGTCAGTTTGAAGGACAAAAGGGCAAGTCAAAATTAGGGACCGCTACAACCGGAGCGTTGCTCATCATGTGCTTAAGGGCGTCAAAGGTCGCCTGTTGGGTATCACTTCACGTAAATTCCTGATTTTTCCTACCCAGCGCGATCAGACGGGCTGCCAATTCAGCAAATTTGGGAATATATTTTCTCAAAAAATTAACCATTCTCACAAACCGGGCTATTCCCTTCTTGCTGCTTGGAGGACGGATATTCAAAATCGCCTGCGCGCAGGAATGATCTATTCATACCCCATCTACTGATATTAAATGCTCTAAAAACGAGAATTCTGGACGGACGAAATCGTCTTTGGATGGTTTCACGGATAAACTTGCCTCCCTCAACCTTTCCAAAGCCTAACGGAGATGCTCCACGTGTTCGGAGAAGGTTTTTCCGTACATGATGACATCATTTAAATAATTATATACGAAGTGGAACTATACGTTACCCAAAACGGAATCCAACAGACGCGAAAGAGCTGCAGCTCCCGTGGATAAACGGAAAGGGACCCGGTTGAATTCGTCCAAATTACAGTCAGTAGCTAAAACCGTAACAGCCTTAGAAGCCCGATAATAGGCTTCGTTGAGGTCCAGGACAGTGAAGTACCTCGGACCGGTGAACTAAGTGTGGGGATCTGGCGTAGGAACAATTCTAACACAACCTTCTTTTTTAATAAACAGTAATACATCACAAGTCTATACCCTCATAGATTATGTTTCTTAACTAAAAATGTTAGAGACAAATACGGCGAGGTGGACGACCGGATAACACCCTCCTTCAACATCTCAATCTCGGATTACAAAGTCTTTATTTTCCGGGGACGGGGCGGTGGGTGGGCGTGGGGGGAGCAAGATACGCTGACTGTCTAACAGGTATATCATAGCTAAATTGAATACGGTATTCCTCTCTCATTACAAGTTTATTAGTCAGCAGGTGTTGACAGATGTGAAAATTACCGAACAATCAGTTTAATAAGCCACAGCTGCAAAGTACTAACACGAATTCTTTACAGACGAATGGAAAAGCTAGTAGAAGCCGACCTCGGGGAAGATCAGTTTGGATTCCGTAGAAATAATGGAACACGTGAGGCAATACTGACCTTACGACTTATCTTAGAAGAAAGATTAAGGAAAGGCAAACCTACGTTTCTAGCATTTGTAGACTTAGAGAAAGCTTTTGACAATGTTGACTGGAATACTCTCTTTCAAATTCTAAAGGTGGCAGGGGTAAAATACAGGGAGCGAAAGGCTATTTACAACTTGTACAGAAACGAGATGGCAGTTATAAGAGTTGAGGGACATGAAAGGGAAGCAGTGGTTGGGAAGGGAGTAAGACAGGGTTGTAGCCTCTCCCCGATGTTATTCAATCTGTATATTGAGCAAGCAGTAAAGGAAACAAAAGAAAAATTTGGAGTAGGTATTAAAATCCATGGAGAAGAAATAAAAACTTTGAGGTTCGCCGATGACATTGTAATTCTGTCAGAGACAGCAAAGGACTTGGAAGAGCAGTTGAACGGTATGGATGGTGTCTTGAAGGGAGGATATAAGATGAACATCAACAAAAGCAAAACGAGGATAATGGAATGTAGTCGAGTTAAGTCGGGTGATGCTGAGGGTATTAGATTAGGAAATGAGACACTTAAAGTAGTAAAGGAGCTCTGCTATTTGGGGAGCAAAATAACTGATGATGGACGAAGTAGAGAGGATATAAAATGTAGACTGGCAATGGCAAGGAAAGCGTTTCTGAAGAAGAGAAATTTGTTAACATCGAGTATAGATTTAAGTGTCAGGAAGTTATTTCTGAAAGTATTTGTATGGAGTGTAGCCATGTATGGAAGTGAAACATGGACGGTAAATAGTTTGCACAAGAAGAGAATAGAAGCTTTTGAAATGTGGTGCTACAGAAGAATGCTGAAGATTAGATGGGTAGATCACATAACTAATGAGGAAGTATTGAATAGGATTGGGGAGAAGAGAAGTTTGTGGCACAACTTGACCAGAAGAAGGGATCGGTTGGTAGGACATGTTCTGAGGCATCAAGGGATCACCAATTTAGTATTGGAGGGCAGCGTGGAGGGTAAAAATCATAGGGGGAGACCAAGAGATGAATACACTAAGCAGATTCAGAAGGATGTAGGTTGCAGTAGGTACTGGGAGATGAAGAAGCTTGCACAGGATAGAGTAGCACGGAGAGCTGCATCAAACCAGTCTCAGGACTGAAGACCACAACAACAACAGTCAGCACGTGAGGAAATTGTTTTAATAACCTCCACAGTTGTGCCTCCACCTCCGACAGATGCTGCAACTCAAACTCCCCATAACTAGCGGCCGCCGAATATACCCCGCGGTCACGTCTACAATGACAAAAGAAAGCAATACATGTGAATAACATACACTATGAGATCAAAAGTATCCTGACACACCCAGAAACATATTAGATGCATTGCGCTGCCACCTACTGCCAGGTACTCCATATCACCGACTTCAGTAGTCATTAGACATCGTGATACAGCCGAATGGGGCGCTCCGCGGAACTCGCGGACTTCGAACGTGGTCAGGTGATTGGGTGTCACTTGTGTCATAAATCTGTACGCGAGATTTCCACACTCCCAAATATCCCTGAGTCCACTGCTTCCCATGTGATAGAGAAGTGGAAACGTGACGGGACACATACAGCACAAAAGCGTTGACTGACAGAGACTGTCGACAGTTGAGGAGGGTCGTAATGTGTGATAGGCAGACATGTATCCAGAATATCACACAGGAATTCCAAACTGCATCAGTATCCATTGCAAGTACTACGAAAGTTAGCCGGGATGTGAGAAAATTATGATTTCACGGTCGAGCGGCTGCTCATAAGCCACATACCACGCCGGTAAATGCCAAATGACGGGTCGCTTGGTGTAAGGAGCTTAAACATTGGACGACTGAACAGTGGAAAAACGTTGTGTGGACTGATGAATCTCGGTACACAATGTGGCGATCCGATGGCGGGGTGTGGATATGGCGAATTGCCGGTGAACGTCATCTGCCAGAGTGTGTAGTGCCAACAGTAAAATACGGAGGCGGTGGTGTCATGGTGTGGTCGTGTTTTTCATGGAGGGGGCTTTCACCACTTGTTTTCAGTGGAAGTATCACAGCACTGGCCTACATTGATGTTTTAAGCCCCTTCTTGTTTCCCACTGTTGAAGAGCAATTCGTGGATGCCGACTGCAACTTTCAACACGATCGAGCACCTGTTCATAATGCACGGACTGTGCGAAGTGGTTACACAACAGTAACATCATTGTAATGGACTCGCCTGAACAGAGTTCTGACCTGAATCCTACAGAACACCTTTGGGATGTTTTGGAACGCCGACTTCGTGCCAGGCCTCACCGACAGACACCGGTATCTTTCCTAAGTGCAGCACTCCGTGAAGAATGGGCTGCCATTCCCCAATTATTACAGCACCTAATTGAACGTATGCCTGCGAGAGTGGACGCTGTCATGAGAGCTAAGGGTAAGACAACACCAAATTGAATTCCAGCATTACCAATGGGTGGCGCCGTGAACTTGTCAGTCATTTTCAGCCAGGTGACCGGATACTTTTGATCACATAGTGTAGCTTAATAACACTGCGCATAGCGGTGCGTGCACAATCGTCTATTCAAGGGCCAACCCTCGTAGACGAGGGCCGGGCAGTCCAGTACAACTATCCGACCCCGCACACTTTGCACATGTGGCACTTAACGGCCGCCATATGTGTACACTCTTTACCCATTCCCAGCCCGCCGACCAAGCGCTCGCTGCTCAGTCCTTCCCTCGCCGATTTCTGAACCAAAACCGGCCAACGAGGCAAGACCTTGAAGGTAGAAAACACCAAAGATATCAAAATAAGAATGGACCGCAACATGCGAGCCTCATCGACTGAATCATTCTAGCGGTGTCTGTTCATCCACAGGCCTTTAAAGTAGCTTTCTTTCACTCAGCAATATATGGCGCGTTGATTACGCTACTACCCTCTGAATGTCTATCGACATAAATTGAACTGTTGAAAACGACTGCGAATAATAACGACTATGAGTCAGTTGTATTCGACCAGATCACAAGTAATAAAGAGGCTAAGAAATTTTCAACTCTTAGCAGCAACTAAAGGAAGGGAAAGGGGAAAACGAATAGTTTATTTAAATACTTTTTTAGGTAATATGTCAGAGGATTAACTGCGTCTTAATGAAAACAAGCTGCAATGTCACATTGTCCATCAATAATAATTAAAAGAAAAATCTATTAAACACACTTGGTGTAAGAAGATCCTTTTACCAACTAAAGTGTTTACAATATGTTGTATCATTGTTCTCCGTGATATTATGTAAGACAAAATTGACCTGCATTCGAAGTTACGTATTACCTCCCTTGCTGGACAAAGGAGGTAATTAATATATAGCTCCACAAGCTGCAACACTGTAGCGAATGAAACACTGACCCGTATATAGAATAAGTTTCCTTTATTTACGTCTATGGCCACCAACTGTTCACAGTTTACCGGTTTCGGTCTATAATGACTATCTTCAGATCGGTGATGAATTCTTCTCGGGTTATTAGCCGAGTGGTGGCGTCGTCTTGTCGCAATGTTTCAATGATTTCGTACCCATCATCTTCGCCAGATTTCATTAGTGGACAACGCCGAGAAAGACTGCAATAGCATACGTCTTCAGATCTGCAGCAAAAAATATGGGAAAAACAAATACATTCGAAGATCGTTTACAGGTTAAAAACTATAAATAGACCGTAATAAAAAGTACTGCTGTCCTATATATCCATTTGTGCGAACTAAGTAAGAAGAAGCATACCTGTGTTTTTATTTTTATTTAGCAGGTCGATTAATGATGTTATCCATTCAACTGGGATCTTTTCAGTTTGCCAAATGTTCTCAAAAAGCAGCTGTAGATCCTTTATGATTTTTGGTTCTGACCACTTCAGTAATTATGCTGTAATGGAATCTTCAACACTTGCTTTATTGTTTTTGAGTGTTTTGATGGCTTCATGAATTTCTAACTCTGTTGGTGGGAAATCTTCCTCTAGATTTTGAGGTGTCACTGGAAATTCTAATTTATCTGCTGGAACTGGATTGTTTCACAGCTTTTCAAAAAGTTTGCTAAAATTTCACAATTTTCTTTGTTATTTAATCCCATTTTGCCATTTTCATCTTTGAAACAAATACTTGATGCCTGATATCCCTTAAGGATGTGTTTGAAAGTTTAGTAAAAATTTCTATTATTATTTTTGGTGAAATTTTCTTCTATTTCAATAAGCTGAGAATTTTCAAACTTTCTTTTGATTTTCCGCATTACTTTTGAAGTTTTTTTCTTTGTTGTCTGAATTGTTCAAGGCCTGCCTCTTTTTTCCAACATCTCCATTTTCTCCATTTTTGAGCTCTTTGTATTAGTGTTTCTTCACACTTCTCACTACTCCATGTCTTTTTATTCTTGGCCAATCCTAAAGTTTTCTCTGCTCCTTGAGTTATTTGCATCTGGAGTTCAATCCAATTTCTTCTCTAAATTTTTCCATATTTCTTTTGTAATATTAGCTGTAGTGGTGTTGCATCTGATCACTTTCCTGGTCGCCTTTTTTGTTTTAGGTGAGAAAAATGTTATTTTAATCTTAGAGAGATAATGATCTGAATATAATTCCACATTTCTGACTATTTTAACATTCATAATTTCTGTGATACACCTTTTAGATATGGCTACATGATCCAGAAAAATTCTCGTTTGATTGGATTTGTATGTCTCCTAGGTTTGGCTTTTCTTGGTAGTTTGCGGAAATGTGTGGACATGAGTTTTAACTGGAACATTTGTACAAATTGATCAGTCTTTCACCATTTCTGTTTGTTCTTGAGTGTGCTGGATATTCACCTACAGTAGTCCCTCCCAATTTGCGCACTGAAGTCACCAAGAAGTATTTTAACGTTCTTCTTAAGTAGGATAGAAATTTCAGATTCTAAAAGATCCCAGAACTGATTTACTTTCTCCAGATTTCTTCTGTTAACATTTGTAGGTGCATGATAGTTTATGAGGGTGTTATTAGATTAAATTTCATTTCTAAGCAGTAAATTAGACCAAAGAGCAACGCGAAAAGTTTTTCTTACAAGTGTTCAATGAGAACACCATTCGTCACATATCGAGTCGATAGGTAGCTGGTAGCGGAGACACAGACGATTTTTTATGAGGCCCCAAATGTAAAAATCGCATGACGTCAGATCGTGTGTGAATGTGGAGGTCAAGCAAAACAAGCTCTCTCATCCAGCCCCTTGCAGCCGATCCAGCAGGCGCGCACAACGTTGTTTAACCAATCGCGTACTGAGAGTGAGACGGCGAACCATCTTGCTGGATTAAGCTCTGTGATTCAGCTTCTTTTAATTGAGGAAAGAGCCACAGTTTTAGTGGATCAGAATAAGAAACACCAGTCATAGCTGCTTCACCGAAAAAACGTGGCCCATAAATTTTCCTCCTGGACATGGCACAAAAAAACAATCAATTCTGGGCACTCTTACTGCAACTTTACCCCCAGAAGGTCTTCACATTTCCTCTTACGTGAAATGTCGATTCGTCACAGAAGACACGATCCTGAAGATCTTAGTCTTCATGCAGCGAAATTTCTTTTCCAGAGTTTTGAATAAACCTCAGTCTGTAGGATTTAGAGCTTGTAACAGTTTTAAATGAAAAGGATGTAGTTGTGTCTCATTAAAAGTCGCCTCACAAGTGTCACTGGAACTGCTGATTCGCGACTAGCCTACCGAACTTATTTCTTGGGGATACGCACGAAAGACTCATTCGCCAATAGGTTCTTCTGTAACTCTTCGTGTTCCGTACTCTTCCCTTTGCGCACAGGTCCACAAAAAAACCGTTTCAGCTATCCTTTCATTTGATGCATTATTTATATAATGCTACGAAGCCTTAAAACCCATATATTCATTTTTAACCACTATGTACCGAATCATTTTATATGTTGCGCCAGAGGTATGCTTATGAACATGAATAGTGCATATCTAACTTTGACATCATTTTAGTATTACGCTGATGAAATACAGAGATATGTTTGTATTTGTATGCAGCTATCGTGTGAATAATGTACATTTTGACCTTCGAGTAATTTTAATATTATGCCAGAGGTAAATGTTAGGCTTTAGACGTTGGCGTTAGGCGTCATAAGTTACGGTTTAGGCGTTACGTACTATGCATTAGGCATTAGCCATTACGGGCCAGATGCACCAACGTTGACTGAAGTCGACGGCAGTCAACTCGGCATTTAATCATGGTCAAAGCAGAATTGGACTGCAGCAACCTCAGTTAAATTTAAACGAGGGAGTTGAACTCATTTAAAGTTGACAGCGGTCGGAAACACATACCACGTCGGCGCCTTTTGATCTTTTTGGTTGCATAGAAGGCGAAGAAATAAAAAAAAAATGGTTCAAATGGTTCTGATCACTATGGGACTTAACTTCTGAGGTCATCAGTCCCCTAGAACTTAAGAACTACTTAAACCTAACTTAACCAAGGACATCACACACATCCATGCCCGAGGCAGGATTCGAACCTGCGACCGTAGCGGTCGCTCGGTTCCAGACTGTAGCGCCTAGAACCGCTCGGCCACCCCGGCCGGCGAAGAAATATTATATTTTGACTACCGTAACTGTATTGGTGTTTCTGTCGAAAGGGGAAATCCTTTTGAGGATTACAGGGACAGAAAATTTGAAGAACGATTTCGCCTTAGTAACAGTGTAGTGGTTATTAGGTCAAATCAATGAGAGATATTAATTTCTTACTTATCACAATAACCCTGTCTTATCCATGAACATACTTCTAATGACACTGAAAGCATAGACAACTGGTGCATTTAATACAGTTATTAGTGACAGTGCTAATGTAGATAGTACAGCAACGTAAAATATTAGGAATCACAGATGTAATGTTTTCTCAGCACAAAAAGATCCTTCTCGAAAAAGAATTACACTTTGTGGTGGTTGATTATAGCGCACTGTCTGGATTTCCTGGAGTAATTGGTACTGTAGTCTGTACTCACATAAGGATTCATCTTCTCGGGGATATAATGTGTAACTTTTCCGCAACAGAAAAAAATGTATATTTTTTCACTTAACTGCCGAACCATTGGTGACAATGATTTAATAATACGTGATATTGTTGTTAGATGGCCTGGCTCTGAACGCCTGTACAAAGTTTCGCAACCGCACTCGCAGAGCCCAGTTTGAAAATAGCGAAATATCAATAGGTCACTACGAGATAGTGGCTACGCTTGCAGACCATACCTATTGACACAACATTCAAATTGACAAAATGCAGCAGAATACAACAGGTCTCATGTTAGAACCAATATGCTCTGTGCAAGAGGGGATTCCTGTTTTATCCGTGGTAAATGAGGTGTAATCCATTAAAAAAACAGTGGTAATTATAGTGAGTACGGCTGTTTTGCATAATACTGCAAGGAGAACCGACGATACAGAGCCAATACTCCCCAATCAACAAATGTATCATGTTGGCACCTTGACAGAATGAGCAGTTCGCATTTTCATTGAGGTAACTATTATTTAGTACATGAAACATATGAAATTATTCTTACATTAAGTTATTATTGCACACGAATAGTAAAATATGGAGGTAGATGCTGAATGCAAATGTATACTTTCCAGAATCAATTAATTAATTTATAATAACCTAGAAAATACAACTAAGTAACGAAATTAAAAATGAAGGAGGCATAGTAATGCCACACAGTTAAAAGAAAAATTATATAGTGAAGAGCCAGAGAAACTGGTACACCTGCCTAATATCGTGTAAGGCCCCCGCGACCACGAAGAGTGCCGTAACGCGACATGGCATGGGCTCGACTAATGTCTGAAGTAGTGCTGGAGGGAGTTGGCACCATGAATCCTGCAGGGCTGTCCATAAATCCGTTAGAGTCAGAGAGGATGGAGATCTCTTCTGAACAACACGCTGCAAGGCGTCCCATATATACTCAATAATGTTCATGTCTGGGGAGTTTGGTGACTAGAGGAGGTGTTTAAACTTAGAAGAGTGTTCCTATATCCACTCTGTAGCAATTCTGGACGTGTGGAGTGTCGCATTGCCCAAGTCCGTCGGAATGCACATTGGACATGAATGGATGCATGTGATCACACAGGATTCTTACGTACGTGTTATCTGTCAGAGTCGTATCTAGACTTATCAGAAGTTCCATATTACTCCAACTGCTCATGCCCCACACCATTACAGAGCCTAGCCCGCTTGAACAGTCCTCATGGCTCCATGGATTTATGAGGCTGTCTATATCCCTACTCGTCCATCCGCTTGGTAAAATATGAAACCAGACTCGTGCGACCAGGCAACATGTTTCCAATGATCAACAGTCCAATGTTGATGTTGACGGACCCAGGCGAGGAGTAAAGCTTTGTCATCAAGCAGTCATCAAGAGTACATGAGTGTAGCCTACGGTTCTGAAAGCCCGTATCGATGTTTCGTTGAATGGTTCGCACGCTGACTCTTGTTGGGGGTCCAACATTGAAATCTGGAGCAATCTGCGGAAGGGTTGCACTTCTGTCACGTTGAACGATTTTCTTCAGTCGTCGTTGGTCCCATTCTTGCAGGATTTTTTTCCTGTCGTGCGATGTCGGAGATTTGTTGTTTTGCTGGACACCTGATATTCGCGGTACACTCGTGAAATGGTCGTATGGGGAAATCCGCACTTCATCGCTACCTCGGAGATGCTGTGTCCCATCGCTCGTGCGTTGATTATAACACCACGTTCAAACTCAAATCTTGATAACCTGCCATTGTAGCAGCGGTAACCGATCTAACAACTGGGCCAGACACTTGTTACTTATATAGGCGTTCCGACTGCAGCGCCGTATCCTGCCTGTTTTAAAATATCTGTATTTGAATACGCATACCTATACCAATTTCTTTTGCGCTTGAGTGGATATTTAGTGTCTATTGGACGACGCGCAAGTCACCAAAGTGGCGTCAAATCGAAAGACTTACACCCGGCGAACGGTCTGCCCGACTGGAGGCTATAGTCACACGTCATTTACATTTTTAGTGTATTTTGTCGCATGCAGGATTTGATTTATCTATCAGTGCCAATATTTTCAAGTTTTTTATTCGAACGTTCTTCTGATGCTCTGAACTCCACATTTGATGTTCTGATTTCATTATTCCTAGCTGCTGCTGAAGTACTTCAAACCTCTTTCGCATGATATTGTCCGGTGGAATAGATGATGAAGTTTGGGGGGGGGGGGGGGGGCAGGGCGGTATTCTTCGCCAGTTCCATCTGGACGGTGTTGCTGTACTTGCTGAAGCCTGAGGATGGAGGGTGTTCATGACAGTATTAGTGGAAGGACGTTATATGCTACTTCTGAGCTGATTATTGTACCTAGACTGGGGCTACTGCACCGGCTAGTGCTGAATCTTCAACATTTGCATTGAAATTCATAATAATGGTGTACTGTGTGTTTGAATAAATGAATTGTCTGGGGCTTCTGTGAGAACAGAACTATTTCTAGCAGCGTTGTTTTCTGTGGATTGTTTTGTATACTGCCTCCCACTCCCCCTCCCTCATACCATGTACACTTCTATCTTCTCCTCTGCCCAGTCCTTCCGCATTCTTCTCTTTACCTACATGTGACATTTCCTCAGCCTTTCTGGAGTCGATTTCGTTGCCTCTAATATTAATTTATTTTGTGGTTGTTAGTATCATTTTTGTTCTGTATATCTTGATTTGTTGTTAGAATATAAATTTAACCATCTTGAAAAACAGTTTTTTCATGTACATTAGCAATAGAATTTTGTTTAATTTATGAACGAAATAAAATATAATCTTACCTAAAGTGCAATTAAAGTGTGTTGCTATTTTTGACCATGCTTCCACTTTCTCCATAAGATTATATCCTCCCGTTTTCTTGCATTCTACAATTTTCACAGCCACCCAGCTCTAAAAGAATAACACTTTCAATAAATTTAAGAAATTTGTCGTCCTTTTCTTTCTGCACATAGTACATTAATAATAACCAAGTTACGATAACAAACAAAGGTAGACGAAGGTACTGCGCGCAGTGATTATCATTTTCTTCGGATATATGTTGGGCGCTTTCCTTTGTAACACACAGAGTTAACCACAGACAAATTCCCAATTAGGTGAACACATAGAACTAAATGGCGTTTAATGTTGGTGCGTGCAGACAACTTAATCATGATTAAGCTCTAAGGGTGATCGCAAGCCCCTCGGTTATCGTACTTTTTGATCAACGCTGGTGCAGTCGGCCGTAGGTGTTACTCAGTGAAAACGTAGGGGGAATTTTGCCCACGAAGTTGGAGAATAGTGGGCACATAGTAGAGAGATGGTGCCAACGCAAAGAGAGAACGGTAGTCACCCAGGAGGAATGATAGGCACCCAAAGCGAAATGGTAGTCGCGCAAATGGGGAGTGGTGGCGACCCAAAGGGGAATTAGTAGCCACTTAAAGGAGGAATGGTGATGGATTGTGCGTGTATGTTTTATAGACAGAATGATTACTTTGAATGAGAGAGTTGTTCAAGGAGTATAATGCATATCTTTGACTTTGAAGTCTTTTAATATTAATATGTATAGATAAATAACGCAAATAATTCATTGCTTTGACAATGACATCACTTCAATATTATGTCAGAGGAATGTATGTGTATATAAATAATGTAATTTTGTATGCCACAAATAATGTGTATATTTCCATGTAAATATTGAATACATTGACTTCCAAGTGGAGGAACATAATTTTTACTACATATTTTGCAAATCATTTAATAAAATAGTTATTTGGGAGTATTAAATTTAGGGCTAGCACAGTTTGACTATTTCCATCGTCTCGGATTTTTAATACTGAACTATGACTGGCTGGAGGTAAAGGGGAAATGGGAAGCATATTTTTAATTTTTCAGTAACAGAAATGGACACTTTCCGACATCTCAGCTTTTTAATACTCTGCTACGGTTGAAGGAGATAGGGGGTAATATTCAAATGTGTTAGTTACACCGTCTTGAATTTTGTATTTGATTGGATCTTCCACTTTTTATACTACTCTATGATTGGTTCGAGATAAGGAGTAGCCTACTGTGCTGTGTATTGTTGGGGATAGGGGACAGGAAGAGGACATGGTTTTTTATTTCCCACTATTAATATTTGGCTCTTCCACTGTCTTAGATTTTTAATACTGTACTATGACTGGCTAGAGATAAGCAGGAGTGAGGGGGGGGGGGGGAGGGAGTGGATGTCACTTCCCACTGATAAAGATGATGATATAACAAATGAGTCGTGAGTTCAGGGTCATCAGTAATACCATGCAGACCACCATCATATCTTCAGATCATTTAAAGATCAAAAGGGTAAAGAGTACCAGAATGTCTGTAGTGGGACTAAAGCAACTCAGCTGTGTCAAAGTAACCGCACCATTAACTGCAGTTGGAACTCGCTCGCCGTGCGGGATTAGTCGAGCGGTCTGAGGCGCTGCAGTCATGGACTGTGCGGCTGATCCCGGTGGAGGTTCGAATCCTCCCTCGGGCATGGATGTGTGTGTTTGTCCTTAAGATAATTTAGGTTAAGTAGTGTGTAAGCTTAGAGACTTATGACTTTAGCAGTTAGGTCCCATAAGATTTCACACACATTTGAACATTTTTGAACTCGTTCAATAATATTTTACAAATAAGTTTTCTATTAAATATTCTTACTATATCTTACTTAGTTTTCAAAAGTTGTTATTGATTTCCATCGCCTTTTAAACCATATCAGAAAAGTGCCTTGAAGACAGGGGTTGTGAGGTACAAGGCACTTTAGTCCCTTCATACAATTATTCAGGGCCAGAAACCAGTCTATGTTGCATTTCTAAGATCTGAATTTGCTTAAGTGCAAATTAACGTCATTTCGCAACTGAGTACACTCTCATGCAAAGTAGGTAATCGGGCACTGTTTACCGGCATCTAAGTGATCGGGAGTACGATGCATGCATTTCGTAATTCCGTTCATTTCACTTAGAAGACGAGCAGAATCTTTTGGGGTGTGGGGAGGCCAACCGCTCACAATAGCAGGAGGTTTGGGGGACATCTGGTCACTGGGAATTGCGAACAGAGCCCCGACCCCTGGGCTGGTTTCTTTTTCTTTTGATGTTGGGTGTCAGGAGCCGGAGCAAGGGTAGCTCACTATTTTTACAATGACTTCACATACAAAATCCTCGCTGAGACTATGATAGGTTGCTAGAATGTTACATCAGCACATGTTCGCAGTCGCCGGTGGGAATTGGTGAGAAATAACGGTATTGTCGGCTAGGTTGACGGAGCACAGTTGTGGGACTGTAGACGAATTTGGTAAAATGAAAATGCCGTGTGGCTAGGGCCTCCCGTCGGGTAGACCATTCACCTGGTGCAAGTCTTTCGATCTGACGCCACTTCTGCGACTTGCGTGTCGATGGGGATGAAATGATAAGGACAACAGAACATCCAGTCCCTGAGCGGAGAAAATCTCCGACTCAGTCGGGAATCGAACCCGGGCCGTTAGGTATGACATTCCGTCGCGCTGACCACTGACCTACCAGGGGCGGACTACGGATTTGATGTAAGGCCATAATTGGTGAAAGCTTTGTTTGTCGGGAACGATTGGCCGAAGTCTTGCACAAGTGGAGCGATCGCTCTATGGTCGCAGTGCAGAAGAGGAGGAGAGTTGGTTCCTTCCCGCCGTAGAAGTCGGTCGCGTATTTTGCCGCCCTTGCTGCAGCATAATTTCATTCCAAGTTTTCACTTGTCCGGCCATCCAGACAAACACTTAGTTGCTTTTCTTTTCTTTTTTTTTTTCGCGCTCGTGCTTCGATTGGTCTCCAAGGCGGAGCCCATCTCCATGCAGCTGTGCTGACGACAAATAGTAGTCGTCATTAGCACGCTGACTTGCGCTGTACTGTCGTTAATATGCCCAGCTCCTGTCTGTATAGTTTTAATTGATTTTTCAGACGCCTAAATTCGAATTGAGGTTTCTCAGCGGTGGCATCTGTAGAACCACGTTTCCCCCTTAGATAATATCGTGGTACTGCATCTGATTACCTACTCCTTTTTCGATGCGATACATTTCACCGGTTTTCTTTGCTCCCTCTTCTCTTTCTAAAACACTAGATTTCAAGCATTGCCGTTTGTACTAAGTTCTTGCCAACATTTCTACTAGATGAGGACTGTTGATGTGTTTGGTTAATATTAACATGCAAGCTTGTTCCTTGTACAAATTCTTGCTCAATGTGCGTTTCATTTAAAGAAAAAATATATAATTGTAAATTTGCAGGACAGCATTTATCTGTTAAGCAGTCACATTCACCGAAATATTCCCCATCATTATTTTTGGAGGGGAACTTTGATCTATGAATTTAATGATTAAATTATGTAGCCACCCTACATAGGGTTTATGTCAGGGCCATTATAAGATCGCGTTACGCACTTTGTGCAAATTAAATAAAAAGCAGCTTCGACGCGATTTGCATAACATCGTGATTCTGCCCCCTAACTTGCATATCAGTTAAGGGCACCATGACAGCAAACACACGGCTAGTTTCCATAGTGGCGACCTGTGCCTTAGGTTTCGTATCCTACAGATCACACTGATACACTTTAGTTTCCTTTTCTTTCCCTCATGAAATATCTTAACTTTTTTTTTTTTTTTCAGACCTGTGGATTTGAGTTGGCGGCTCCTATGTGCTAGTCTTTGCGTTCCCCTTATCTTTTATTTAGTGAGTTACCTTGCATGAGGACTCAAGGTTATGTTGTTCCTGCACCACATTCATGAGCCCAAAATCAGTGTTGTGAATAGCCTCGCTAACTTGTATAAGATATCTTCTTTCCGTATGAGTTATTTTTGGAGGAGAAATATTTCTTTGATTATTGTATCAGGAAAAGAATGGTATATTATTATATCCTGTCTTGCTTGAATTAGTGCAGTCTGCTACCGTCACTCATTTCTAAATGCTGACAATGAGTAAGGCGAGGTTGCTAGGGCACTGAATAGCGCACATTCTCATTACATAATGGAGCAGTTGAGGGCAGGGACGGCGACTTTTCGGGGGACGAGATGGTACCCGAGAACACGAAGCAGACAGATCCAGATTCCAGTGTTTTTCACCGTTCAGAGATTTATCTTGAAGGGGAAACACGCTCCATTCATGACAAAACGGATTCCATTGAGCCACACCGTGGGGAACCATTTGAAGCCATTGTGACAATCCAGAAGGCGTTACAAACAGCCAATAGGTCAGTCAGTCGATGCTAGCATAATAGCATTCGAAAATCCAGAGCTGCATCCCCTGTTAATAAGGTATATGAGCTATGCAAGACATATTTTAGCTCTTCTTAAACATATACAAAGAAAAAGAGGGGAAACAGTTAAATGATAGGAGGAGGCTGAAAAACGCAGGAGATACAAATTTCAAAGAACTTACGAAGCGAATTTCCAATGAAATTAGTGAACTCAGGGAAAAGATGTTGAAATTAGCAAAATCATGTGCAGAAACAATACAAACTGCAACTGGCACAAAAAGAGACACAAATTTAGTTAAATTAGAAGCGGCAGGAACCAAGAAGATTACGATCGCTGCAGCTGGGAGAGAGAAGCACGTGAGTCAAAGAGAAAATGAGAACACAAAGACCATCAGTCGACTAAGAGAGATTGAGGCCGTAGTCAAGCTCATCTTGAATAAAGTCACAAAAATATATGATTGAGTGGGTCAACTTTAGCAGGTGTTCAGAACAGGCACTGCAAAGGAAGATGTACGGGAGCATGTATGGTTATGTGGGTCGCCGTCAGTTCAGTCTTTAACAATTGGTTCCAGTTTAAGAGGCGGCCTGCACAATTCGAACAGAGACACGATCAATGTACACGCGGAGATCCGTGCAGGACAGACGGGAGCAGCAACACCGGGCACCCGAGCGTTAACCAGGACCATATGGTAGTCGCTGGAGACATGATTTTACACAATATTTCGAACCTGTTCAGATAACGGAGTCAATGAAATGTTCAGGAATGGAAGAAACACCGCAATCGATCACAAACACTTTCTGTCGATCCTGAAATTTCAGAATTTCATATATGTATGGAGTGCTTTACATCCCAAGATCTGACTGGGATAATTTAGCAAGTCCCTTCCCTCTTCGTGGCCACTGAATGCGAAGCTGGAATCAATCTGTGCTCTCATGGAGTGTGACCCTGCTGAAGAAATGAAAGACGTTGCAAAACGACGCAGTTCGTTTGATAAATTTAAGAGTTGCCCTGGTGCCAGCCGAAAGTGTGGCTGCCTCTCTGTCTCTGTCACTCTCTCTCTCTGTGTGAGTGTGTGTGTGAGTGTGTGTGAGTGTGTGAGTGTGCGTGCGCGCACATACACACACCTTCAATGCATTACAGTACACTGTACAGTAGTGTTTGTTGGTGTAAGCAGTAGTCAATGATGTGATACAAATGGTTTGAGTAAAAGTGTTTTTAGATTAATTATAAACTTGTTCGCAAACACATACATTATAAAACACTGTAAAGAATATGTTAATGAAAACTGTCACGCAATATTCCTACTGTATACATGAAGTAGCAACCTTTCTGAAAAACTGTGGGCTTTTCAGTTGAGATAAAATTCTGATATCCTTTTGTAAATGGTCTGTGGATGAGTAAACAACTAACTGAGTAGAATTGTTATCGCAAAGTAGAAATATCTCTACAGTGAGCACTCGAATATGCAGAACAGATTTTCTGACGTCATTATAGATTGTCAGCCTAGCCAAGTGGTCTCGGAATGTTTTGTTGGTCGTAAGGCTGCCCTGCACATTGAGAATGACATATCACTAGTACAGGCAGATTCTGTTCAGGGACTCCATGGATTTGATAAGGAGGTTCATAGACTTCATAACAATCTGAATTTTTCTGAGAAACCGTTATAATGATAACGTCAGAGACGTAATTATTCTGTGGCAAGTACATATCTGGTGCATGTAATATTACCTGCGTGAATTTCGTGACTCAGCTGTTTTAAAAATTGGTGTACGACTTACACTTGTTTCAGCTCTTGTCTTGAATGCTTGTTATCTCTTGTTAGCCTCCAGACGAGAAGGTTGTGTACTGTTTCGTCAATATATATGACAGTGTAATAATCATAAGGCATTGAAAACTATTCTGTTTTATGCAACAGAAAATGGTCTGCTGATTGCAAACTTTTTATATGGTTTCTGCTTATTAAAACAGCTGGATGTGGACGGTTTGGTAAGGGAAGGATCGCGATCCATCAATACGTTATATTTTGTACAGTTAAGTTTACCCAGTTTGAATCTGCAGTCTACACTTTAATTAATTCGGACTATCACTTATTATCAACCAAATCCTTTTCCACTTTGAAACTTAAGATTATCAGTCACCGACAACTACTACTGTGGCTGACCATTTCAACTCTAAATGTTGTACATATTTGAAGATTAGACGACACAAGAGGATTTTCTTGTTACCGTATTGTTAATTCGGAAGTATACAGTTCCACGCTACTCTAATCGCCGTCAGTGTGTGTGTGTGTGTGTGTGTGTGTGTGTGTGTGTGTGTGTGTGTGTTTCACCATTAAAACAATTAAGTTTTCACAGTCACCTAATTTCTCCTTACACTTTATTCTGTAGGATACATTACTACTGCTGCTGTGACAAGACTAAATATTTTTATGTAGATTGTTAATTTTATTGCCATTATATTGCTGAAAGTTTCTTTGTATGTGTTTCATATAACATAAAAGTAACGATCAGGACACTACACTTGTAAGTGAATACATAGAGAATTTCTAAAAGAGAAATCCTACAGGATATTGAGTCAGAGATCTGTGTTATGACAACAAAACAGGTAAGTGCAACATTGTTCATATTATTGGCTTATGAGTAAAGTACACTCCGCTTAATGAGTGTAATTTATGATACACAGTCTTTTTCTAATTACTTCAAAATTTCAATAGGAGTTAGTTTTAAAAGGAGAAAAAATCTAACCTGTGCAAAATAGCCGACTTAGTGTGACGAGTGCGTGTAAGAGCACCGTGCTTCTTTATTGTTTCGACCCTGGAATATTGTCTTTCGAGGATGTTCTTGTTCAATAATATTGATATTTGTGTGCTGACATTAAATTAAGCTATGTTACTTTATATCGTGGTTTCGGTCGTCGTGTATGTTATGGTAAAAACAGGGAATCCTACAAAAATGGAAACTGAAATGGAGACAAAATAGAATCGAATGATGAAAATTCGCTGCTGTTGCTGTTGAGAATGTTGAAACTGAATGAGTCGCTCAGAACAATGAAATCAATCCAACTACCAGCCTCATACGAGATCCCAATAGCACACTGTATTGGAGTTTAGCGGCTATTATAAGGAACATGTTTATGACAAAATTGAACTGGCTTCGGAAATATCAGCTACGCTAAGTGAAACGTCCACTAAACACAATGAGATGTCATCCAAACCAGATGAGATATCCTCATTCAAATATTACCACAAAATGCTACGTCAACAGTATGACAAATTTATCATTACAGCAAAGTGCACTAACTATTGAATTAACTGCGTTGGAAACTGCATCCCACAGCATTCCTGATGCGATAAAACGGTTATCTTATGAACAAGCGTAAACAAAATAATACGTTCGTAAGCTAGATTTGAAAGTAGAGAACTCTGCTGCTGAGCGAGATATGAAGACAAGCATTCGGTTTTATACACAACGAGAAAATTGCTCTAAAGATTTTTGTGAGTGAATTTCAAGTAAGGAAAAAAATATAAATTTACGATGAGATTCAGAGTTACGGCATGTTGTTCAGAAAACAGCTACTGAGGTATTCTCACAAGGAGCTGCTTTCGGAAAAATAATTAACACAAAACTGAAACGAATTATATCTGCCATAAGCAAAGATTCACCAGAGTGGCGAGATAGTGTCATGTCACAAATCACTTGCGTAAAACGGGAGATGTCAGTAGTTACATAAAGAGTACAGACGATGAAAATATTCAGAATGAGATTTTCACTCTGCAGCGGAGTGTGTGCTGATATGAAAGGTTCGCAGGAGAGCTTCTGTAAAGTTTGGAAGGTAGGAGACGAGGTACTGGCAGAAGTAAAGCCGTGAGTACCGGGCGTGAGTCGTGCTTCGGTAGCTCAGTTGGTAGAGCACTTGCCCACGAAAGGCAAAGGTCCCGAGTTCGAGTCTCGGTCGGGCACACAGTTTTAATCTGCCAGGAAGTTTCGATGAAAATATTGCTGTTACGTGATGTGAGGGAAGGTAAAGTATTGAAAAAACTCACAGGTTTGTGAACCAACCATGATAGGATGAGCACATTCATTGAATTCATTCTGTTAGAATGAAATTCGTTTAAGCACAGTTTCAAGTTTTTACCCCAGAAAAAAAGGGTATTCATGTTTTTCATCGAGCCATTTAAAGGTGTGTTGCCAAGATCGTGGACAGGTCAGAACAGATCCACTTCAACATAGGTTTATTTGAAGGAGAAGTCATCATTTGGACAACAAAGACAAATTCATATCAAGATACTAGCCCGGTTGTGTCCAAGAAAGATCTATCAGAAGATCTTTAATCCTGAACCAAGTATTTTGAGATGCATTTGAGTAAAACATGGTACTGGGAGGAACCTACATCACACATGGATATTGTGTGAATACTAAAAGCAGAACTGCCACTAGATCGTAGGTATAAATTAAACCATGTGCCAGGAACCAATTTTGAGCATTTCGTGTCTATATTGGACTCACTTGACCTTACATATGAAGTTTCAAAATTAAATAACAACAATAATAATCATAATAAGAGCATGGCTCAGTCACATCTGCCATATGCACAATCCTGCAGTCACGAAGGGGTAAGAATCAGTCGTGCAGATTACATGACATAACTAGCATCGCCTAAGTGATGCTCAAAACATAACACCTGAGCTTAAAATACCACGCACAACGCTTCTAGCCAATGGCTACTGCTTTAACTCTATCAACACAGCCTTATCGACGAACACAAGTAAGCAAGATAAACGAGGAATAGACAAACTGCAACCATCAGTGCTCTTACCTTATGCGAAAAATGTTACTGATCGAATAAGCAAACACCTTCACCGAATTGGGGTGCAGCCTGTCTTCCATAGTGGTCGCAGGCTGCAGAACGTTCTAGGCTCCACTAAGGACAAGGTGGATGCATTACACACTGCAGAAGTGTACAAGGTCGAATGCGAATGTGGAGAGGCAAACATCGGCTTAATTGGCAGGCTAATAGCAACGCGCGTTCTGGAACACGAGAGCTATATTTGTCTAGGGCAACATAACAAATCTGCAGTGGCAGCACATCAGCAAATTGCGGAAAAGAAATAAAATTCGGGGAAGCCTGTGTGATGGCCAACCAGCCTGTTATAACGAAACCCAAAAGCCCAACAGACCGCACTGTCAACACGAGACGCGAGCACTACCGGCGAGTAACTGCCGCCGCGCGGCCGACGTCCAGCACTTGGTAAACAGTTCCAGCTTCTCATTCGTCGGTGACCAATCATGGCGCGTAACACAAGGGCCAATAGACAACGGAGTTTACGCTCTCCATCCACCGCAGTAACCCATTAAAATAAAGTTTTCTCTCCTTCTTCTTTCAGTGACCGTTGAAATGAACTATCTTTTTAAAATTATGACGTAATGGCATATGCAGTGAACAGTAATAAAACATAACCGACACTGCATAGTTATAACGCACCAGTAGCCCCAGAAGAAGGCCGCTGCAACCGTGGCCGAATCGGTTTTCTACAGCAGTATTGTTATACAATATGACGCGTCACCATACCCAGAAAAACTTTTATGTCGTCTTAACAACTATTTTTCAACACAACCCACCCTGCAACAACCTTAGAAACTCCCCTTACAAGCTTTTTAGACTGTTTCTGACAACCCTGTACATCTAAATACTTATTGCGGACGCATTCCCTTCTTTCTGGGTACATAACCTCTTGGAATTAGCGCAGAGAAATAAATAATTGTGAAAACGAAACTGCAGGAATGAGGCAAGCTATTTTAACGTTCTTTAAAAATATATCACTTACTGAGTGACGTGTTGTTGAGCAAATGGTGTCGTTAATCAGTTTCACTGTAACAAAAAAAAAAAAAAAAAAAAAATTAAACACCTTAATCTGGAAAACCAGTATGTAATGCCTGTAACGAAATTAATCCCTCTGAAGTTTACTCAGTTTCCTGAGCACCGAGTTCTATGGCCCTGTGAAATTAACTGATAAAATTGCCTATGCAAACAAACGACGAAATACATTTTCGTTAGCTTTCGAGTCACAACGGATGTCATCTTGGCATTCTGTTGTCTCCACACTAGGCATAGAAAATAATCAATCGTGGCTCAGCGAAGTGCAATGCCGGTCGTAAAATAGCTTCATACAAATAATGTCAATAAATTAGATGATAAATGAATAACCTTGCAAATGTTCATGGATAATTTTGCATATTGGCTCAGCGCCGTACAATGCCGTCCACTTAAAGCTGTTACAAACATCAATACTTTTCTGATTCTGGCACATTAAATTTTTTTTACTCGTACTGAAAAATCATTTCTTGTAAAAAAAATCATTGTATTTAAATAAATACGTTTTGGAAGAGGATGAGGTACTGATAAGGGGATATGCTGAGACCGAATTCCTTAGTCCAAAAATTCTATTGCATATTTTTCTCCCTCACAAAATCTGATATGAAACATTTTACGTTAACTTCAAAATCAGTGGACTTCTCAACTGTTCTACAATTCTCACTTACTGACGTAGTTAACAATACTTGGATAGTTAAATGACAAAATAGATTCCAAACTTAACTTCCTAGTATCAGGTTTACAAAATTCACAAAATATTACAAATCGTGTATACGTAATCAACCAACACATTAAATCTGATGGAAGATACTTGGTTTCTACAATCAAGGGTCGGTACTGTTAGAATTAGAAAAATCCACATTGCGTTGCTGCA
The DNA here is from genome assembly GCF_021461395.2 of Schistocerca americana. NCBI lineage: Eukaryota > Metazoa > Arthropoda > Insecta > Orthoptera > Acrididae > Schistocerca > Schistocerca americana. Next base: position 258,144,152 of record NC_060122.1, on the reverse strand, counting down.
TACTCAAAATTAAATGTACAAAATTTCATTACCTATCAAAACTGTATTACGGTGCGTTCATAGGCCAACAGCTAGCTAGCCACTAGCTTAAAGTCTTACATCCTACCTTTAACAGAGTGCAACGGCAACTGTTACTGCGCTCCGCGCGCCCCTGCTTACAATCGATTCTGCCACTCAGGCAACATCTTTGGTTCAGTGGTGTCAAAGATACAATCTCTTCTACGTGTGATGACCATTTCATGTCATCTATCATGAAATATGTTAGAAAATCGGGCTCCACGTACAAATGGAACCCTCATACTGTATTTTAACACCAATAATTACACTGAGGTGACAAATCATGAGAAGACAAATGGAACCCTCACACTGTATTTTAACACCAATAATTACACTGAGGTGACAAATCATGAGAAGCGAGTTACACATACACAGATGGCGGTAGTATCGCGAACACAAGATAATGAAGCGCAATTCATTGGCAGAGCTGTAATTCGTACCCAGGTGATCCATGTGAAAATCTTTCCGACTCTATTATGGTCGTATGACGGGAATTAACAGACTTTGAATGCTTTATGATACATGGGGCTAGACGTATGGGACATTTCATTTCGGACATCGTTAGAGAATTCAACCGCAGTGTCAAGAGTGGGCCTAGAATACCAACCATATTTCAGGCATTACCTCTCACCAAGAACAACGCAGTGGCCTACGGCCTTCACTTAACAATTGACAGCAGAGATGTTTGTATAGCGTTGTCAGCACTGACAGACAAACAACACTGCATTCAATAACTTCAAAAATCAGTGTGAGACGGACGACGAACATATCCGTTAGGACAGTGCAACGGAATCTGGCCTTAATGGACTATGGCAGCAGACTACAGATGCGAGTGCTTTTGCTAACAGTACGCCATCGCTTGCAGTGCCTCTCGCGAGCTCGTCACCGTATCGGTTGGACCCTAGGCCACTGGAAAACCGTTTCCTGGTCAGATGGTAAGAGATGATGGTAGGGTTCGAGTGAGACGCAGACCGCTCAATGTGATGGTCCCAAGTTGTCAACAAAGCACTGTGCAAGCTGGTGGTGGCTTCATAATGGTGTGGGCTGTTTTTCCATCGAATGGACCGCATTCTCTGGTACAAGTGAACCGACCATTGACTGGAAATGGTTATTTCGGCTGCTCGGGAATCATTTGTAGCCATTCATGGACATCGTGTTCCCAAACAACGATGTCATGTTACTGAGCCACAGTTGTTCGCGATTGGTTTGGAAAACATTCTGGACGATTCGAGCGAATGATATGACCACCCAGATCGCTCAACATGAATCCCACCTAACATGTATGGAACATAATCGAGAGGTCAGTTCGTGTACAACGTCCTGTACCGGCAATACTTCCGCACATATGGACGGCTGTGGGGGCAGCATGGCTCAATATCTCTGGACGCGACTTCCAACGGCTTGTTGAGTCCATGCCGCGTTGAATTGTTGCATTGTGTCGGGAAAAAGGAGGTCCGACACGATATTAGGAGGTATCCTATTACTTTTGTCATCGCAGGGTATATAAAACAGCGTATTACAGCTCATCGTTAAGGTAACATCACAAAGCCGGCCAGAGTGGTCGAGCAGTTCTGGGCGCTACACTCTGGAACCGCGCGACCGCTACGGTCGCAGGCTCGAATCCTGCCTCGGGCATAGTTAGGTTTAAGTAGTTCTAAGTTCTATGGGACTGATGACCTCAGAAATTAAGTCCCATAATGCTCAGAGCCATTTGAACTATTTTTTTAACATCACAGAATGTACAAGATACAGTCACATAGGTCTACTACACTCCGTGAAGTACACATTGTCGCACACACACACACACACACACACGCATAAACACACACACACACACACACACACACACACACACACACACATCGAAATATATTGTTCATAATTATATCCCCAACATTACGCTTCTGCATGAGCCGTAATCTCTGTTATATGGTCATACCAACACAGAACTTATGCCTCCAAAATTTTGCCCTCATTTTCCTGTGTGTGGCGTTCGCTGTGCTATTCAGTGGTTTGGTATTTAACTAAGTTGTAAATGAAAACGATAATGTTTTTTCATTCCATTGAGTAATTACTAAATAATTTTTTCTCCCGGCTAAATATTTGGCCAAGTTGCTACAGAAATCCAAGTTAACGTTATATTAGAGTGTTGTCTGTAAGTTGTGTAAGTGTCACTAAATCACAGTTCATAAAACAGATTCTATACAACTATTGATTATGATGGAAACAGTTATCTTCAGCAAAATGATCATTAAAACCACTGAATATCAGTCGCGCACAACACTGACGTATGTTAGCTGAAACAATATTCTTCGCATCTCGTGCTTAATTAATTTCGGCTCCATACATGAGCAAGAAAAATTTTTAAAGAACCAATCTGATTCGAATTATTTTCATTAAAATGAGTTCGGGACCACCGGTGGACATTTATTTTTACACATTTTTATTACCTTCGGTATTTTTATCTGCAGAGTTGCGTAATTTGAATTTGCCGCTGAGATAATTGTTAAGATGGCGGCAGACAATTGATAGAGACTTTCTATTATTAGAGGAAATTTTCTTTTCAACAGGACTGGTATTTGAAATGCTTATTAAACTTTACTTTCATATTGTGCACTATTTAGACTAATTTTCATCATGCAAACCTTTGATTTTTTTTTTTAAGGAACACAGATAAAAACGCGATACAAATCGCTATCATCAATGGCTGCGCTCCTTGCAGCGGAAAGAAATAATTAACACAGATAATGCTTATTGAGAGAGGAATTAAAGTTAAAAATAATTATTCACACATATTTATAATAATAATGAACTCTATTCTCAAGTACTAATTACAATTTCTTAACAGACGTCAGTTTGACATGCGTCTTTCCTCCGCAACCTACAAAAGCCAACCAACAAAAAGTAAAAACAAAGGAAGACAAACGCAGATCATAAAATGAATTTACAATTATCATTGTCTTTGTATGATACACATCTATATGTCCAATTACATCATAAAATATTGTATGAATAATTAATATTTATCATCATTTATTTCACTATTTTTTCATATGTCGGATAGATAATGTTTATAACTGTTAGAGTTTCCTCTCGTCGCACTGTAGCTAAAATTTATCTCGTGGATGTTACATGTGTCTCGAAATTTTTCAACACATAAGCCGCCTCTAACTAGTACGGTAACTATAATTAGAGGTTTGTGATAAGTACTTATGAAAAATACCTTTCCTCTTTTTACATGTTTCTTGTTGAACCCATAGCAACAACAGTAACTCAGCATCGCTGTACCGAATAAACAAATGACAAGAACGCAACAAATAACTGTAATATTATAAAATTCGAACTAAGGGAAGGGCGTAAATAAAGAGTGTTGTCCAAACAAGATCAGGTGACAAACCCTGCTTAATGCTGGCAACATGCGCAGAAGCCAGCGTACACTCCAGAGACTTTTCTACTCTACCAGAGGTGGCTGTGTAATATCCGTTTCTGACAAAGGCTTCGTACAGCATGAATCTCCGACGTCTTCTCATATTAAAGCGTAAGAGGTCTGCTTCAGACCGTCCTTAGCTACGGGTGAAGAAATATCACGACTCCTTTTACGACTCTACTGCTTCCATTTTACGAGGAATATCGTAAATTTCTATTGGGACCTGAACTTTGCTCACAGAGGTAATTTCAGCGAACGACACTCAATTGTCGCGTATTATGACACCTATTAGATTGGCTGACGATACGTGAACCCGATCGCTGACATTTATCACCATCGTAGAAAATAACGCACCAGACGCCTCAACTGAAACCGAAGTTCGCATAGTTGACGGCAGTGAGTTACTTTAAAGTACTGAAAATTTCAGTTCACGTAAAATAATTAGCTTCATCAGTTCTCCTCATGCGCCGTGCACCATTCACGCAAGTTACTAATGCTACATATGTTAACACCTAAAAACAGGTAACAATAATACACTGCTGGCCATTAAAATTGCTACACCAAGAAGAAATGCAGATGATAAACGGGTATTCATTGGACACATATATTACACTAGAACTGACATGTGATTACATTTTCATGCAATTTTGGTGCACACATCCTGAGAAATCAGTGCCCTGAACAACCACCTCTGGCCTTAATAACGGCCTTGATACGCCTGGGCACTGAGTCAAACAGAGTTTGGATGGCGTGTACAGGTACAGCTAGCTGCCCATACAGCTTCAACACGATACCACAGTTCATCAAGAGTAGTGACCGGCGTATTCTGACGAGCCACTTGCTCGGCCACCATTGACCAGACGTTATCAGTTGCTGAGAGATCTGGAGAATGTGCTGGCCAGAGCAGCAGTCGAACATTTTCTGTATCCAGAAAGGCCCGTACAGGACCTGCAACATGCGGTCGTGCATTATCCTGCTGAAATGTAGGGTTTCACAGGGATCGAATGAAGGGTAGAGCCACGGGTCGTAACACATCTGAAATGTAACGTCCACTGTTCAAAGTGCCGTCAATCCGAACAAGCGGTGACCGAGAGGTGTAACCAATGGAACCCCATACCATCACGCCGAGTGATACGCCAGTATGGCGATGACGAGTAGACGCTTCCAATGTGCGTTCACCGCGATGTCGCCGCCAAACACGGATGCGACCATCATACGATAAACTGCAATCGCGATAGGCTACAGTCCGACCTTTATCAAAGTCGGAAACGTGATGGTACGCATTTCTCCTCCTTAGACGAGGCATCACAACAACGTTTCATCAGGCAACGCCGGTCAACTGCTGTTTGTGTATGAGAAATCGGTTGGAAACTTTCCTCGTGTCAGCACGTTGTAGGTGTCGCCATCGGTGCCAACCTTGTGTGAATGCTCTGAAAAGCTAATCATTTGCATATCACAGCATCTTCTTCCTGTCGGTTAAATTTCGCGTCTGCAACACATCATCTTCGTGGTGTAGCCGTTTTAACGGCCAGTAGTGTAGAATAAAATTTTTGTACAAGTGTTTCTTGTCTGAGAAACGAATTAAATCCTTGTTATATAATTGATGTTGCACTGATTGCAGCCACGCGTCATTACTGCCTCATGTCTACTGATGACTTGTGGTATATCTTTCTTTACTCTACACAATACTGCCGTCTTTGTATTACCTGTTGGAACAGTGTGCTTTATACAAAGAGGTAGTGATCATCTTTGTTGACAGAGAAGCAGAATCCATTACCACATGTAACTCGTATATCTCCATTAAGTTTCTAATAAGCCATCAGGACCATTTCATTTGAAATGTATGTGGTTATCCAAAACTTACAGCGATAACTGTTTACGCTGTGAACGCTAGAGCGAATATCTGCCAGCAAGTCGTAAAATCACTTTCGCAGAGAACAGACCTATTCAGAAGCATTTATTCTACAGTGAGAAGAGGGAGAGCCATGATACGTGAAGTAGGAATATTACAGAGTAAAAGCGACAACGATCCAGAAATTCCGTTATCATTATGTATATTTGTATTTAGCAGGCAAAATAATGCTTGCCCTGTCAAGTGCACGCGGCAAACAGGGAAAACAAGTTATTCTTAGCTGTTGTAAAAGGTAATATATGAAATGAAATAGCAGGCTGCAGTTTCGTTTGTCTACCATGATTAATCTGAGCATATATTGTCTCCAGAAATTGCCTTTCCAAATAAGAACGCAAGTACATAGGACATTATTAATAGCCTGAGAGAGCTTACCGTTACTCAGCATTTAAAATCTTTCTTTGCCTTGCTACATAATTCAAATAAAGAAGCGTAATGAAAAAGCAATACGAGCATGTAGCATTAGCACCATCACAGATTATTTCAATATAAATACATGCACCGTGGAAATAGATAGGTTTCATAGGCACGTAGAACAGAAGTGGAAATCTAAAATGGCGGTTGCGAGTTTCATAATACCTTTCAGCAGACAGGAAGTAGAAGATTGCGATTCACATTTAGCATTTCTAGTTCCTACGCAAGGCTACGTTATCCCTTGCAAAGATTCAGTATAACTCGAATCATTGACGTTTCGCTGCCACGTATTATACAGCCCCTAATTGCGGAAGACTTTATTTGTGGAATAAACAAGGCTTCCCACTATTACTTATTGGTTTATTAAATGGTTACTGTTCATTTCATTTCTTTAGATATGGTCAAAATTATTTTTTCTTCTATTTGATTCTAGTCTATGATTATTTCTGGTTGACAGAGTGCCACGGTTGTGTGTTTTCTTTTGTGGATACAGTTTTGATTACATTGTTTTTATCTGTTACATTGTTAGGTAACTTTCAGAGATTTTTTAAATTTCACATTATTGTTAATATCGCACGGCATTGCTGATTTATGTCTAGTTTCTCATACGTCCCGTATCAGTTTTCACTACGCCACACCATTCAGTCTATTTCCGTGGAAAACAGGGCAAAACTACGAAAGAGGCCTTTAACTTATGGTATACTTACTTCCGTCACACCGACTGTTTGGCAATTTCTTTAGATACATTGAATAACTAATACATACAAACAAAAGGTTTCAATGCATTTCTTTTAGACAAATTTTGTTGGAAGTTTCTGAACAAAGATTTTTCGCTTACAGAAGAATGTTCATCATTTGCATTAAACTCTAGTTTTTTGCTCCCGCACTCCTACAAATGTCAAGCCTATTACTTTGCTTTCGCTCAATGTTCAAACCCACCTCGATACCCTACTAAGTATATACTCCTGGTCTCTGTTAAAATTGTTATTGCACTTTATACATAGCTTCGCAACTAGTTTTTAGTTTCACTATCACATTAACCATTCTGTGTTCAGAGACATACTCAGTCCTTCGTAGATTCTATTTCTTCATTTGCTTTTTGTGTCGATATAGCGGTTTTCACAAAATAACTTAGGGGAACAGCTCGACTAACAAATGTGTTCTCCGAGTCTTTCGTGGTGGCAGGCTTCAATAAAATCTTCTCGGCTTACAAGCAGCGCCATTTCGAATAAAACACTCGAGCTTCCTACAGCTGACTCCATAATCGTCATCAGAAGTTTGGATTACTGACAGCCGGGGCAGGCCCGTACGGTGATCTAGTTATATAGACGTAATGACAGCGTCTGGAACTTCCACATAGGGCCGGAGTGGCGCATAGGCCCCATGCCCTACTGAGTGCGTAATCCTGGTCTCTGTTAAAATTGTTGCTCCTTATTGTAATTTATTTGATAATAGAATTCCTGTATGATGGTGTTTGAGCCAAAACAGTCAGTTTTTTTTAATAGTTATTTATGGCCGTTTTTAGACAATGTTCAGCCACAGCTGACTTCTCAAATTTGCTTTCTTTGATATGTCGTGAATGCTCTTAGTACGCTCGGTCATATTGCGAATAATTTGACCTATGTAAATGCTGCCACACTCACGCGGGCACCATATACACCACGAACTCGAAGGCCTATGTTGTCGTTGTCGGGGTGTAACATATCTCTTACGTTGAAGGCGGGTCGGAACACTGTTCTCAGTCTATGTCTCTTCGGCATGTGTCCTACCTGGCTAGTAGTTGCACCGAAGTGTGGAAGAAATGCAGCTGGCTTGGCGTCTTCCACCGATTGACGAGGCGTCTTATGTCGGTGGCATTTGAAAGCTTTAGCAATTTCCACCTTACTGTACCCATTTTATTTGCACACGCGCTTCAAATGCTGAAATTCAGACTCTAGATGGTTGTCGTCAGAAACAGTCCGGTTTTTCCACAGTCTGTGTTGCACCACCATGCAATGCTGTGCTCCAAACGTACATTCTCAGAAATTTTATTCCTCAAATTAAGGCCTATGTTTGATATTAGTAGACTTCCCTTGGCCAGGAATGCCCTTATTGCCATTGCTATCCCGCTTTTAATGTCGTTGCTCCATCCGTCATTGGTTATTTTGCTGCCTAGGTAGTAGAATTCCCTAACTTCATCTACTCTGTGACCATCAAACCAGATGTTAAGTTTCTCGTTGTTCTCATTTCTGCTACTTCTCTTACTTTCGTCTTTCTGCGATTTACTCTCAATCCACATTCAGTACTCATGGGAGCGTTCATTCCACTCAGCGTACCGTGCAAGCCTTCTTCACTTTCACTCAGGATACAATGTCATCAGCGAAGTGAATCATTGATATCCTTTCACCTTGAATTCCACTCCTGAACCTTTTCTTTTATTTCCATTATTTCTTCTTCGATATACAGATTGAGAAGTAGGGGCGAAAGACTACATCCCCATCTTACACCCTTTTTAATCCGAGCACTTCGTTTTTGGTCCCCTACTCATATTATTTCCTGTTGGCTCTTGTACATATTGTATATTACCCGCCACTCCTTATAGCTTACCCCCATTTTTCTCAGAATTTCGAACATCTTGCACCATTTTACACTATCGAACGTTTTCTCCAGGTCAACAAATCCTATGAACATGTCTTGCTTCCATTATCAACCGCAACGTAAGAATTGCCTCTATGGTTACTTTATCTTTCCTAAAGCCAAAATCATCGTCATCTGACACATTTTCTTTTCCGTTCTTCTGTTTATTATTCTTGTCAGCAATTTGGATGCATAAGCTGTAAAGCTAATTGTGCAATAATTGTCGCACTTGTTGGGTCGTGCAATCTTCGGAATTGTGTGGATGATAAATGTCCGAAAGTCAGATGGTATGTCGTCAAATTCATACATTTTACACACCAACGTGAATAGTCGTTTTGTTGCCGTTTCCCCCGATGACTTTAGAAATTCTGATGGAATGTTATCAATCCCTTCTGCCTTATTTGATCGCTAGTCCTCCAAAGCTCTCTTAATTCCGATTATAATACTGGATCCGCCACCTCTTCAAAATCGACTCCTGTATCTTCTATTACATCAGGCAAACCTTCCCCCTTCACAGAGGCCTTCAATGTACTCTTTCCACCTATCTGCTCTCTCCTCTGCATTTATCAGAGGAATTCCCGTTGTACTCTTAATGTTACCACCCTTGCTTTTAATTTCACCAAAGGGTGATTTGACTTTCCTATTTTCTGAGTCAGTCTTTCCGACAATCATTTCTTTTTCGATTTCTTCACATTTTTCTCGCATCTGTTTCGTCTTAGCTTCGCTGCACTTACTATTTATTTCATTACTCAGCGACTTGTACAAGTATTTCTGTATTCATGAATTTGATAGAATATTTCTTCTGTTACTCTTGGTTTCTTCGCAGTTCCTTCCTTGTTCCTATGTTTTTCTTTCCAACTTTTGTGAGTTCCCTTTTTGACATTTCTATTCCTCTTCAACTGTTCTGCCTACTGAGCCGTTCCCTATCGCTGTATCTATAGCCTTAGAGAACTTCAAGTGTATCTTGTCACTCCTTTGTACGTTCGTATTACACTTCTTTGCGTATTGGTTCTTCCTGACTAATCTTTTAAACTTCACCCTATTCTTAATTCTGATCTGAGACTATATCTGCTCCTGGATACACCTTACAATCCAGTATCTCATTTTGGAATCTCTATATGAGCGTGATGTAATCTAACTGAAATCTTCCCGTGTCACCCGGCTTTTTCCAAGTTTACCTCCTCCTCTTGTGATTCTTGAACTGAGTGTTTGCTGTAACTAGCTGAAATTTATTACAGAACTCAATAACTATTTATCATCTCCCATTCCTCATCCCAAGCGCACATTCTCCTGTAACCTTTCCTTCTATACCTTCCCTTACAACAGCATTCCAGTTTCCCAAGACGAGTAGATTTTCATCATCCTTTACGTTCTGTGTTACTCTTCCAATATGCTCATATGGTTTTCCTATCTCTTGCGACGTTAGCATGTATACCTGTATTATTGTTGTCCGTGTTGGTTGCTGTCGATTCTTATAAGAACAACCCTACCACTGAACTATTCACATTAACACACTCTCTGCCTTACCATCCTATTTATAACAAATCCTACTCCCGTTATGCCATTTTCTGCTGTTGTTGATACTACCTTATACTCATCTGACCAGAAATCCTTGCCTTCTTTCCATTTCACATCGCTGACCCCTAATATATCTAGACCGAGCATTTGCATTTGCCTTTTCAGATTTTCTAGCTTCCCTACCGCTTTCAAGCTTTTGACATTCCATGTCCCGACTCGTAGAACGTTACTTTTTCGTCTATTATTCAATCTTTGTGTCATGGTCACCTCTCCTGTGGCAGTCCCCTGCAGGAGATCCGAATGGGGGACTATTCCGGAATCTTTTGCCAATGAAGAGATCATCATCACACTTTTTTCAGTTACAAGGCCACGTGTCCTGTGGATACACGATATGTGTATTTAATGTAGTGGTTTCCATTGCCTTCTACATCCTCACCCGTTGATCGTTGCTGATTCTTCCACCTTAGGCAGTTTCCCACCCCAAGGACAAGACCGTGCCATGAACATCTGTGCGCTCCTCCGCCCTCTTTGACAAGGCTGATGGCAGAATGAGAGTAACTTCTTATGCAGATTATTAATCAAAGTTTAATCGATGGTGGGTGTGGAACACCAGAGCGAGAACGTTTTGATTACTAAACCAAGACGTCACCTCTAGACAGCGGGAGGTCCATATCCTCGACGCACCTTGCATGTACAATCTGGACACTGTTAAGTTCATATCATATCTCACGGAACACGATTGCTGAAGTATTATGTGCAGGTTCGATGCCACTGTAGTAGTAGTGCCCCTTTTCGTAAATGATCCATCGAGATATACACTACTGGCCATTAAAATTGCTACAACAAGAAGAAATGCAGATGATAAACGGGTATTCATTGGACAGATATATTATACTAGAACTGACATGTGATTACATATTCACGCAATTTGGGTGCATAGATCCTGAGAAATCAGTACTCAGAGCAACCACCTCTAGCCGTAATAACGGCCTTGATACGCCTGGGCATTGAGTCAAACAGAGCTTGGATAGCGTGTACAGGTACAGCTGCCCATGCAGCTTCAACACTATACCACAGTTCATCAAGAGTAGTGACTGGCGCATTGTGACGAGCCAGTTGCTCGTCCACCTTTGACCAGACGTTTTCAGTTGATGAGAGATCTGGAGAATGTGCTGGCCAGGGCAGCAGTCGAACAATTTCTGTATCCAGAAAGGCCCTTACATGACCTGCAACATGCGGTCGTGCATTATCCTGCTGATATGTACGGTTTCGCAGAGTCGAATGAAGAGTAGAGTCACGGGTCGTAACACATCTGAAATGTAACGTCCACTGTTCCAAGTGCCGGCAATGCGAACAAGAGGTGACCCTGACGTGTAACCAATGGCACCCCATACCATCACGCCGGATGATACACCAGTATGGCAATGACGAATACACGCTCCCAATGTGCGTTCACCGCGATGTCACCAAACATGGATGCCACCATCATGATGCTGTAAGCAGAACCTGGATTCATCCGAAAAAATGACGTTTTGCCATTCGTGCACCGAGGTTCGTCGTTGAGTACACCATCGCAAGTGCTCCTGTCTGTGATGCAGCGTCAAGGGTAACCGCAGCCGTGGTCTCCCAGAAAATAGTCCATGCTGCTGCAAACGTCGTAGAACTGTTCGTGCAGATGGCTGTTGTCTTGCAAACGTCCCCATCTGTTGACTCAGGGATCGAGACGTGGCTGCACAACCCGTTACAGCCATGCGGATAAGATGCCTGTCATCTCGACTGCTAGTGATACGAGGCCGTTGGGATCCAGCACGGCGTTCCGTATTACCCTCCTGAACCCTCCGATTCCGTATTCTGCTAACAGTCATTGGATCTCGACCAACGCGAGCAGCAATGTCGCGGTACCATAAACCGCAATCGCGATAGGCTACAATTCGACCTTTATTAAAGTCGTAAACGTGATGGTACGCATTTATCCTCCAGACACAAGGCATCACAACAACGCTTCACCAGGCAACGCCGGTCAACTGCTGTTTGTGTATGAGAAATCGGTTGGAAACTTTCCTCATGTCAGCACGTTGTAGGTGTCGCCACCGGCCACCAACCTTGTGTGAATGCTCTGAAAAGCTAATCATTTGTATATCACAGCATCTTCGTCCTGTCGGTGAAATTTAGCGTCTGTAGCACGTCATCTTCGTGGTGTAACAATTTTCATGGACAGTAGTGTATGAAACTCTTATAGGGAGATGTCAAAGCGTGTTGGTGTTGGATAAGAATCCTAGTTTCATTGTTCGAATTAAATGTGTCTGAGTCGTAAAGTTTATGGGAGAAGTGTTCCTGACATATAATAACCTCAGCACATTCTCCCGGGCTAAGGCGCTGCGGTCATGGACTGTGCGGCTGATCCCGGCGAAGGTTCGAGTCCTTCCACGGGCACGGGTGAGCGTGTTTGTCCTTAGGATAGTTTAGGTTAAATAGTGTGTAAGCTTAGGGACTGATGACCTTAGCAGTTGTGTCCCATAAGATTTCACACACATTTGAACATCTACCGGGCTAGTTATATCGAACGACGATATTGCGAGGATTCAGACCTACTAATTTAACAAACTCGTAGTTCGCACATTTTATCACCTTGCTGTTCTGTTGTGAAGTTCCACGCTGTGAGTTGTGTGCCGTGGTTTTATACTCTATATCCATCCTGTCTTCATTGACAATAAGCGGACGCTGGGAAGCCGGAGGCTGCTGCGAGTCCTAGCTGGTTGTAGACCACCACTACGTCTGGATCCAGCAAATTGAGAGTAGTTGTCGTCGCTTCCTCTTTCTACATATTCTGGCTGATTGAGGGTCACCACTACTTCTGTCCAGGAAGTTGAAGGTCGTCATCTTCGTTTCTGGTACTGATTGGTTAAGGTCAGTGCGCCCACTAACAGGTCTTCCCACGATCGAAATGACTCATGCTTCTGCATTAGATGTACTTATACTATGATTTCCTCACTACGATAAGCGACAAGTTGATTATTCTGGTCCACAACATGAAGCTCCAGATAGTCCAGTGTCTAAACTTTTAGTGGGAGGTATATAACGTTGGTACAGGCTCAGCGATCTTAAACTCAGTTCCAGCTGGCGGGAAGAATCCGTAAATTGTATGATTCAGTCTTTTGTTGGGATAGGAGTTTATTGCAATGTCACAGTTGACACGGGTTCTACTGATAGGAAGTATATTCACTGCCTGAACGGACCTGTAAAATTTATTATGGCCGTTGTTCAAAACTTGTCTTTTTGTGGAACACAGTAGTTGTTCTACTGAGCCTTTCTAGGTTAATGTCAATCGTAGCATTAACTGTCTTTATTTCAGATTTAGCTGTATTGATGTTTGCAAGTAGCAAAATCCCTTTCCCAGACCGTTTTAAAACGTCGTTTAAACCGTCAGTATCGTATGCACCAGGTTCTGTTTCCACCATTTCTTTCCACACATTATTTTTCGGATGAAGTTTATTGTTAGACTCTGTGGTATTTGAAATACTGTTGCGTGTCTCCAGTTCAGTGAATGCAGTACTCCACTCCCCATTGTTTAAACCAATCGGTGCGAAGTAATTCGCGCGTAATACTGACGGTCGTTCATTTTAAGTCAGGGTACAGGACACTGTATCTGAACCTCAGCTGACGAGTGAATCCTTAATGCGCCTCCCTGTACATACTTTCTTCATAAACATTAGAAGGAACATGATGGACAGATTCCCACACATATATGTATTAAAGTCGTGGAAGCGACGAAAATTTTAGAACACACGTCTTCTGTCGGTGAAGTATCGTTGTAACTTTCTAGTGGTTGGTCTCGAAATGAGTCAAATTAGTAGAAGTTGACTGTATTTTTCTTAACGTTTGCCGCCCAGTGGGTTCCTGGTCCACCAGCAACATCTAAATTCGCAATTCCACATTCTCTGGATTTTCACACAGTTTTCGGTAATGTATGCCGAATTGACACACCACAAAATCTTGGATGTTGAATTTTTTGCTGAAAAACTTGAGCAGATCTGTATTTGTAAGCGATCTATCAGCTAGGTTAGCTAACGGGATTTTCTTTTATTTATGAAGAGATGTAGTCCTTTCTTGTATGGTTTCATGTATAGTCCTTCTCCCATGACTGCAGCTTTCATCATGTGGTTATGTCTCTTTGCCTCCTCTAGCTGCTTTTGGGAATTCTGTGCGTTCTTGATTGTTCTGGGAATAACCGCAGCACCACCAGCCAGTAAACGCATCAACGAGAGTCCTGTGAGGACAAGAATGAGGAAGAGGGTAATTATGCCTTATGTCTTTGGTATCGGCAGAACCCGGGCGTGTGGCGTTCATAACTTGTGTGAAATTTACACCCAAGTCCAACATCATATTATCATGCATGGTTTTATCAGTAGAAAATGCTGCAATGAGTTGCCCTAAAGCAGTAGCGTTTGTCGCACGTATTGCCTTGGCTTTATCATCTAAAATCCGATCTGCGGCGTGACATCCTGGGAGATCTGCAGGTTTTGCGTATACAATTTCACGTTCCAAACACACTTTCTCAGCCATTTTAACGCCCTTATTACCACGAGCCAAACGTTTTTGAAGCTTTGTATCACGTCCGCAGTAACTGTACCCAGAAATTTGTAGTTCGACTGGAAGTTTCTCGAGAATGCCATCTCGTACTATAATGTATCTGCTACCGTATATGCTGTGCCATTGTGGTGGTTGTGTTCATAGCATCCCATTATATTGCAAATCGTCAGCGTCAATCCGGCTGTTTTGTGTTGCAGGGAAACCAAGCTACTTAGCTAGTGCTCTGTTCCCTGGACATCTTATGATACGCTGTATGAGAAACACGTGTGGTTCTGAGCTCTTCTGCAGTTCCTCTGTGTAAAACAATTCTTTAATATGTAAGTTCCGGAATTTGTTCTCTGCGCTCTGGAAACTGTGAACATCTCACTCGGCCGGTTGGAAGGTATGTCTCCTCAAACGCAGTCTTGTTTTTTGAGATATGCACCAAATCACCCACATTAAATTTCCGTTTACGTGCATCCAACATTTTAATATGATAGTACACCGTATCCATGAGTCTGTTTTTAGGAACATCGTTTGGTCTCATTTCTGTTTACCTATGTTTGGTTCGTCTATATTGAACAATTATTTCTGCGAGCATATCAATCCATTTGAATGAAATGCGACGAATAAACTCATCCACATTTGAGCTTTTATTGTTGTGTTCAGACGTCCCAAGATACTCGCCTTCTGGTGGGTGAATGTTGAGTAGTGAATAATTCCATACCGGTGCATTACGGTCTTGAAATACCTATTGTAAAATTCTACACCATGATAGGTCTGGAGGCTGTCTCTGCATCGATTCGTCCCCGTACGCAACAAACACCTCTGTGACATCTCTCTCCATTTTTGTTTTAACGGGTAATGGTTAGGCGAATTTAGAGTATGCATCAATGATCATTAAAATATATTTGAATCCATTGCTCACATATGAACAATCCTGTGTATTTTCAAGATCAGCCTGTCATAACTCATACAAACATTTATTGATAACATGCATATCAAGGTATGTTTTGCGTACTGGTTTGTGCAGTTTCCGAACTATTGTCTCCATAGTTATTCACTTATACCTCTCTCTCGAAGATTTTTTAAATAACCTCATTTGAATGTGTAGTATTACCACCAGCAGCTGAGCCATGAGTAGTCGTAGTCGATCTACTAGCTCAATGGAATCGTCGTAGCATATATACTGCGGGGCTCGATTGCTCACTCCTTTGTAGTGGAAGTCAATATCGTCACAATTGCTATTTGGAGCATATAATACAGATTTTTTAATGGCTCTGTATTTCGCAGAGTGCCAATTTCTCGCTTTGCTATATACACTGGTCAACTGCAGTATTTCACTATATATCTCCAGACCTTTGGTTGAGTAATTTACAGTTTCTGTGGGAATTAGGAAAACAAAGTTCATTAGACCAGCTGTTCTTTGAAATCCCCTATCACCTATCTCTATTGTTTTTCTTTGAAACTTATCAGGTGCTTGCCCAATATCTATGGCTTTGCATCACTGACACTGAATGTTTTGTCTTTCCTAGCATCTCTGCAACGGTTAATGAAATCAGCAACTCCATCGTCGTTATGTAATTTGGCTGTGTTCATCGGGAGATTCAGCAACTGGTTTAAAGGTTTCTCTCAGTGTCTACTCTCAATCTAAATGTCCTAATCGTAGCAGTCATAGCTTCTCCTGAACAGTTTTCCGTGCTGTGATGACTTTTGCTTAGTCGAAATCTTGTTATACGCTAAGTGGACTTCTGCGGCGGTTGCGTCTTATATCCATTGTGTCCAATTCTATTAGCCTTTACTGTTAAGCCATTTACGTTCTTTTCAAGTGGAGTAACTCTAGCACCTAATTCGTTCATCGTCTCGGAAAGATATAGATATACATCTCTAAATCTTTAACTTTACGTTCGAGAGACTGCAATTTTCCGTCTGTGTACAGACGAATTCTCTGTCTACGTGTACACATCCTCTAGGGTAGAGTGCCCAGGATGCTTGCAAAATTGTACATAGCGTGATGTATATTAACGTACCCGCATCTTTCATAGCTATATAAAAAATTGCGTCTATACCTACCGTCATTGAGTTTTCATCTGTTATCAATAACAAGAAATTTGTACTGTGTGTGATTCCAGCGATCTCCACATACCTTCACAAACTCATTGAATGACATGTCAGTTCTTACATGCGCTTCGTAAATGTGCTTTAAACTTAAATGGTGTCTTTTTGAAGCCTACATGAAGTCTGAATTATCCCTCACCAACCGTTTTGGAATACTACAATATGTTTAACTCAAATAAAATACCTCAATGCCCATATGACGAGCAAAACCGAAATATTATAGAATTTTATCCTGGTTCCCACAGCGACATTATCAAATATGAACGTGGCGTTTGGATTCACTTTTTCTGGCCTGAGGATTTCTCTGATACTAAAGATCGGTCGAAAGATGGAATTCACGTATCGTATAGCCGTACCATGACCACCAGCGGCGTCCGATGGCCCAACAACGCCACCCAAAACAGCAGGGAACCTCCACCTTGCTGCACTCGCTGGACAGTGTGTCCAAGGCGTTTTGCCTGACCGGATTGCCTCCAAGCACGTCTCTGACGATTGTCTGGTTGAAGGCATATACGACAGAGAACGTGATGCCAATCCTGAGCGGTTCATTCGGCATGTCGTCGGACGCTGTATGGTGTCGTGATGGCAAAGATGGACCTCGCCATGGACGTAGGAAGTAAAGTTGCCCATCATGCAGCTTATTGCGCACAGCTTGAGTCGTAACACGGCGTCCTGTGGCTGCACGCTGGCCGCGGTGACCGAGCGGTTCTAGGCGCTTCAGTCCGGAACCGCGCGACTCCTACTGTCGCAGGTTCGAATCCTGCCTCGCGCATGGATGTGTGTGAAGTCCCATAGTGCCCAGACCCACTACGTGGCTGCACGAAAAGCATTATTCAACATGGTGGCGTTGCTGTCAGGGTTCCTCCGAATCATAATCAGTATGCAGCGGTCATCCACTTGAACAGCCTGAGTGAGGCATGTCATCGACAGTTCTTGCCTCTCTGTATCTCCACCATGTCCGAACGACATCGCTTTGGTTCACTCCGAGGCGCCTGGACACTTCCATTGTTGAGAGTCCTTTCTGACACAAAGTAATAATACAGACGCGATCGAACCGCGGTATTGACCGTCTAGGCATGGTTGAACTATAGACAACACGAACTGTGTACCTCCTTCCTGGTGGAATGACTGGAACTGATCGGCTGTGGGACCCCCTCTGTCTAATAATCGCTGCTCATGCCTGATTGTTCACATCTTTCGGCGGGTTTAGTGACATCTCTGAGCTGTCAAAAGGACTCTGTCTGTGATACAATATCCACAGTCAACGTCAATCTTCAGGAGTTCTGGGAACCAGGGTGATGCAAGTTTTTTTGCTGTGTGTATATTACATCACAAAGTAGTGCATTTTGCAGTAGCAGGTACTTGGGCTGAAACAGTGTTCTTGAAAATATACTTACATGCTCAAAGTGGGCACCATCTGGCTGTGTCAGTAGTGACATGAGAACATTGTCTTGCCGCAGTTGGGTGTTCATGTAGAATGAGGCAGGAGTGTGTCATTCTTCTTATTCTTCCGGTTTTCTTTCGCACCTTCACTTTGTGTCAAGGATGTTTCATCCACCTTGCCATGAATCCAGATACATAAGGGTTTGGTGTGCAGTGAGCTTATATACACGCATACACACACACACATATATATATATATATATATATATATATATAATAGCTACACATAATAGCTACACACACACACACACACACACATATATATATATATATATATATATATATATATGTGTGTGTGTGTGTGTGTGTGTGTGTGTGTGTGTGTGTGTGTGTGACCATGTGAGCTGCAATGTTCGCAGGTTATTCATACAAACGAAAGTTGGATCTACCATACAGTTTAACAATGACTGAAGACACTGACTGTGGTGATGAGGCGATTCAGACAGCTTGGTGGTATTCTAGGCATTGCAGTGAAAATACCGGTATCAATGACATCATTGTGAGGGGTAAGAACAAAATAAAGCACAGTTTGCGGTGATACAGCCATACGTTGGGTGTACTACGTCAAAAAATGAGCTAATTCTTTTTTTATCTGCAAAGCTGTACAGAATTTAGCAAATTAAGCTTCCTTATATGGCCAGAATTCAGCTTGTATTTCTTTCAAAGTGATGGGTGTTTCTTTAGCGTCTACTTTTGACATCATACTGATGCAGTGTTCTAAATCGTCTGCATGCACGCTATATGTATGGAGATAGTTCACAAAGTCTGTATATACAGTCTGAATACAATGCAGCCATCTGTTCTGTCTTTCCAACATAAGGGGTAGCAGCAGCCATAGGCCAAACGAGTTTGTAACGGTGGAGTGTTGCAGATAATGCATCGACTTCCAGATCTGGCCATGAGTGCTGCGCTGCCATATAATGATGTTATGGGCAGCGTCAGGATAGCACAGTAAATGTCTGGAGGTGACCGAGAAGGACAATGCTCGGAGGTCATTAGTTGATTTATGAAGGGTTCTGTGCTGCACGTTTCATCCCATTCCAGCTTCGTAAACCGCACTTCAACACTTTTTGTCACATTTTCAGTCTCTAACGCAACATGCAAGTCACAATCCACTGATGCTTCTATACCAATAATTAAGCTCTTTGATCTGCTGGCTGTTAAATTGTAATTTGAATTGAAAACAGTAGAGCACTGGAAGGAAATGGCAGCTTCTCATCCACCATATCAACTCTGTCCTTGCATTAACAATGTAATGTTCTATTATGGCGCACAAGTCGGATACCAGTACACAACTGCACTGTGTAGTGTAGGAGCCTCAGCACTATTCTTCTGAGAATCGGGGAACAGCTGGCTGTCTTCATTACACAAGTCAACAAGCAGGATAGACAAAAGGGGATCATTGTCCTGCTCCAACATGCTGGTGAGGCACATTACAGGGGTCCGTGGTGCTGCCGCCGCCGGTCACTGTAGATTCCGACAAGCCGACCATGACTGCTGCCAGCCCAGACACGCCAGAGGTCACTGCAGGTCTGGACACGCAGGTGGTCATCTCAGCTGTTGAAAAAAGACGAAAAAGAACCTTTAGATGTGTTAATAATAATAGTAATAATAATAATAGCTACTACAAAGAGACAGAACCAGTCTGTGCGGTAGCAATAGTGAATGTAAAGAAAGACACATAATGAGTACTTACTCTTCTGATTCTTTCTATTCTGCTGGGGGTGCTGGACGATCTGGACTGTTGCTGCCGCTGCTGCTGCTGCTGATTTCTCATGGTCCTTCCGCTGAATGACTGAGTCTGGTGAGCTCCTGCATTCACCTTACATTCGTGACATCATGATCATGTGACTGGATGCAGCATACCCATTAGTTCCCACAGGCCTGGATGTTTGGCTGCAGGGAGAATCGTTATTAGTTCAGCATATATTACTGTTTGTGTGCTGCCCACTGCAAAAAAAAATTAGCACATAGGAATAATATTACATACCTGCTGGAGGGGTGGCAATCGCATCTTGCATGGTGGAAGAGGCAGGTTGACTAGCCATTTCAAAGGAGGAGGTCAGCAGTTCGAGCACCAGCAGTCATCTGTATGAGTTGCGACAAGCATCTTCAACTCGTCCTGTTGCAACACTGTTATTTGGCGAAAGGTACTATCTTTACACTCCTTCATTATCTCACCTTTCGAACCATCAAGCGTGTTTACACACAATAAAGTTATCAAATTCCTCTCTGCTAGATGCCCACGTCACTTACAGTACCTTCTTCGCCAACAGCTCGACAGTGGCTGAGCTTTTCTCACCAATTCACTTGTGGGGTACGGGAGGGGGAACTCGGAGGAGGGAAGGGGAATGGAGGTAGGGTGCAGAAGTGTGGATGTTGATGTCAACAATGCCACATCTCCCCGCCGGGAAGAGCTGCTATCGTGAATAAATTAAAATTGTCCCGCAATTTCCTTTATCCCATTATCTCGTTTTGATAAGATACTTTCAAAAATATTTCTGTAAGCCTGAAATGTATGAATTGAACACTTCCTGATGAATTCGTTCTTTTGCGATGGCAGACCAAGATTTCGCAAGCGAAACTTTTTCAAAATCATTTCATGATCTGCTGTATTCCGCAGGTTCAATGGGCTATATCATGGCATCTTTCTGAATAAATCCGCTGACGAAACCTAGCTTTTGGCCATCTGATCAGGTTTTCGGCATAGCTCCACCAAACAAATGGATAAATGAAAATGAGATAGAATGAATAATTTCTTCTCTAGTAAAAATGAGTGAAATTTCAAATGCCCTATAGTAACATGGGGGCATGAAATATTCCAGTCCCTACATTGCACTATGTAGCGTGCAATAATGTATTTGCCCGTTTAGCTTGCATTTGCTGAAGTCTGTTCAACGTCGATTCGGAAATGAAATACTTTACTGAAGCGTGTGCTAGGGGCTATCTGTCTTGTACGATATCTTTCATTTTTGTTGTCTCTCATTTTACATTTTCAGTTAATTCCTCCACAGCGTTCTTCCATGATGATAAATCTTGTCCCAATTTTTCAGTTATGTTATGCAATTCATTTTCTGCTTCACCGTTGGAATGGTTATGTTCTTCCGTCACTCCACTCATAATTTTTTTAAATACACTCCTGGAAATGGAAAAAAGAACACATTGACATCGGTGTGTCAGACCCACCATACTTGCTCCGGGCACTGCGAGAGGGCTGTACAAGCAATGATCACACGCACGGCACAGCGGACACACCAGGAACCGCGGTGTTGGCCGTCGAATGGCGCTAGCTGCGCAGCATTTGTGCACCGCCGCCGTCAGTGTCAGCCAGTTTGCCGTGGCATACGGAGCTCCATCGCAGTCTTTAACACTGGTAGCATGCCGCGACAGCGTGGACGTGAACCGTATGTGCAGTTGACGGACTTTGAGCGAGGGCGTATAGTGGGCATGCGGGAGGCCGGGTGGACGTACCGCCGAATTGCTCAACACGTGGGGCGTCAGGTCTCCATAGTACATCGATGTTGTCGCCAGTGGTCGGCGGAAGGTGCACGTGCCCGTCGACCTGGGACCGGACCGCAGCGACGCACGGATGCACGCCAAGACCGTAGGATCCTACGCAGTGCCGTAGGGGATCGCACCGCCACTTCCCAGCAAATTAGGGACACTGTTGCTCCTGGGGTATCGGCGAGGACCATTCGCAACCGTCTCCATGAAGCTGGGCTACGGTCCCGCACACCGTTAGGCCGTCTTCCGCTCACGCCCCAACATCGTGCAGCCCGCCTCCAGTGGTGTCGCGACAGGCGTGAATGGAGGGACGAATGCAGACGTGTCGTCTTCAGCGATGTGAGTCGCTTCTGCCTTGGTGCCAATGATGGTCGTATGCGTGTTTGGCGCCGTGCAGGTGAGCGCCACAATCAGGACTGCATACGACCGAGGCACACAGGGCCAACACCCGGCATCATGGTGTGGGGAGCGATCTCCTACACTGGCCATACACCACTGGTGATCGTCGAGGGGACACTGAATAGTGCACGGTACATCCAAACCGTCATCGAACCCATCGTTCTACCATTCCTAGACCGGCAAGGGAACTTGCTGTTCCAACAGGACAATGCACGTCCGCATGTATCCCGTGCCACCCAACGTGCTCTAGAAGGTGTAAGTCAACTACCCTGGCCAGCAAGATCTCCGGATCTGTTTCCCATTGAGCATGTTTGGGACTGGATGAAGCGTCGTCTCACGCGGTCTGCACGTCCAGCACGAACGCTGGTCCAACTGAGGCGCCAGGTGGAAATGGCATGGGAAGCCATTCCACAGGACTACATCCAGCATCTCTACGATCGTCTCCATGGGAGAATAGCAGCCTGCATTGCTGCGAAAGGTGGATATACACTGTACTAGTGCCGACATTGTGCATGCTCTGTTGCCTGTGTCTATGTGCCTGTGGCTCTGTCAGTGTGATCATGTGATGTATCTGACCCCAGGAATGTGTCAATAAAGTTTCCCCTTCCTGGGACAATGAATTCACGGTGTTCTTATTTCAATTTCCAGGAGTGTAGCTTCGTGTACTTTTGTGCCTAATAATTGCACAATTTGAGTGTCCTTTTTGGACACCCAAGCCGTAAACGGTTGCACAAAACGATTATCTTGTACCTCAAACTGAATGTGCAAAGTCGTTTCCTGATCTTCAGCATATTATCCATTCTACTGGAATGCTGTTTGGCAACATGGGAGGTTTACTTCTTCAATCTCATGTCTTAGTTTCTGCACTGCCTCCAGTATACCAAGATGTGTTCTTTTCTTAATTCGAATATTCCAGCGGATAACTCTTTTGCTAAATTATTCTGTCCTTCCAGAAGTTAGTTAAGTTTGGATGTGAGCGTCTCCCTTTTTTCCGAGTTTTCACAGTTTTCAAAATTTTCGCAGACACCGCTAAATTATCGTTCGACATAGTGTAATGCCTTTGTTTTTCATTCGAAATTTGGGCGGATATCGCTGAAATGACGTTCGACATAGAAATCTGCTTTTTTGCTGCTTCATTCACCACCGAAAATATTAACTCAAATTTCTTAGAAAGTTTTGTTATGGAATCCATCGCTAGTACTTCCTGAGTGACGCTTCAGATTCGACGCGACGTCATTTGCCGGCCCATAACCGTTTTTGTCTGCCTGGCGCTCTTTGCCATAGCATGCATCTCGTCAAAAACCCGAAAATGATACTCGGTTTGATACGAAAGTAATTAAAATTATGATCTGTTACTTGAATCTTTAGATTGCAAAAATGGTGGTTGCATCGTAAGTGAACACGAAAAAAAAAAATCTGACTTCGCGTGGCCCTACTTTAATGATTGAACCCTTTACTACATGACAGCGAAATGCCCACATTTCCTACTTTTACAGTAGACAAAAACTGAATGAAACCCGTGTCATTTAATTTATCTCCTGACTTACATCTCTCGTTTCTTGATATAGATATACTTACTTGCTAGTTATATACGTATTAAAATCAATTATGATGTAAGGGAAAAAGTGAGGAAGACTTGGTTGGTGTTGGATATGTTACCTTTCTGCAGTATACTGTATTTCCAAATTAATTTTAGGGTTAAGCTACACTTCTGGCCATTAAAATTGCCACACCACGAAGATGACGTACTACAGACGCGAAATTTAACCGACAGGAAGATACTGTCATATGCAAATGATTAGCTTTTCAGAGCATTCACACAAGGTTGGCGCCGGTGGCGACACCTACAACGTGCTGCCGTGAGGAAAGTTTCCAACCGATTTCTCATACACAAACAGCAGTTGACCGGCGTTGCCTGGTGAAACGTTGTTGTGATGCCTCGTGTCAGGAGGAGAAATGCATACCATCACGTTTTCGACTTTGATAAAGGTCGGAATGTAGCCTATCGCGATTGCGGTTTATCGTATCGCGGCATTGCTGCTCGCGTTGGTCGAGATCCAATGACTGCTATCAGAATATGCAATCGGTGGGTTCAGGAGGGTAATACGAAACGCCTTGCTGGATAGCAACGGCCTCGAATCACTAGCAGTCGAGATGACAGGCATCTTACCCGCATGGCTGTAACGTATCGTACAACCACGTCTCGATCCCTGAATCAACCGATGGGGACGTTTGCAAGACAACAACCATCTGCACGAACAGTTCGACGACGTTTGCAGCAGCATGGACTATCAGCTCGGAGACCATGGCTGCGGTTACCCTTGACGCTCCATCACAGACAGGAGCGCGTGCGATGGTGTACTCAACGACTAACCGGGGTGCACGAATGGCCAAACGTAATTTCTCGGATGAATCCAGGTTCTGTTTACAGCATCATGATGGTCGTATCCGTGTTTGGCGACATCGCGGTGAACGCACATTGGAAGCATGTATTCGTCATCACCATACTGGCATATCACCCGGCGTCATGGTGTGGGGTGCCATTGGTTACACGGCATCTCTTGTTCGCACTGACGGCACTTTAAACAGAGGACGTTACATTTCAGATGTGTTACGACCCGTGACTCTACCCTTCATTCGATCCCTGCGAGACCCTACATTTCAGCAGGATAACGCATGATCGCATGTTGCTTGTCCTGTACGGGCCTTTCTGGATACAGAAAATGTCCGACTGCTGCCCTGGCCAGCACATTCGCCAGATCTCTCACCAATTGAAAACGTCTGGTCAATCGTGGTCGAGCAACTGGTTCGTCACAATGTGCCAATCACTACTCTTGACGAAATATGGTATCGTGTTGAAGCTGCATGGGCAGCTGTACCTGTACACGCCATCCAAGCTCTGTTTGACTCCATGCCCAGGCGTATCAAGGCCGTTATTACGGCCAGAGGTGGTTGTTTCGGGTACTGATTTCTCAAGATCTAAGCACCCAGATTGCGTGAAAATGTGATCACATGTCAGTCTACTATAATATATTTGTACAATGAAGACCCGTTTATCATCTGCATTTCTTCTTGGTGTAGCAATTTTAATTGGCCAGTAGTGTACTTATTTTAAAATAGAAATGTATTTTGTTGTAATAAACACAGTTTGTTACCTATTTCTGAATATTATTTGGTATCTGATGCGGTTGCATTACTCAGTTAGCCCCATCTATATCACGAGATGTCGTTTTCGACTATGGTGTGACTGAATTGCAAAAGATTTCTCGTCTCGTCCATTTTGTTGTCATCAATAGCCAGTAAACACCTGCCGGCTTTCTTCGAAGCGAGCTGCAATGGTTGTACAACTTTTCTCAGCCTAAGAGAGTCCATCGTCAAGCCAACAATATTCATGTTGCACGTAATATCACGCGGATTTTGACCTGAAAAGGTCGTCTCATGATATTTTGAAATAGTGAGAATTCTTTTCAGGAGTTTGGGAACGACTTTTTTTTATACATGTCTCAGGCATGTTCTTTTGCAGAACCTAGGCCACCAGCCTCTGTAATCCTCAAAGGATCCACTTCATTTCAACTCTGGGAAGTTGTTATCGTTTTTTGAGGAATGTTTCATGAGCCCAACGACTTTTCATCCACTGTATCCTATCTTTATTCCATACACCAAAATGTGTCAGACTAGTTTCCTATCTGCAGTGATGAGAAAGTTGTCGGCGTTGAAAGACCAGTCATATAGTACAAATAGGTTTCCTTTTTGCGGTAAATAATGAATTGATCCACTCAGAAGCATAATTGTCAAAAAACGGAAGTTCATAAATCACCGACTAGTTCCCTTTCTGCAGTTAACGATTCAACAAATGAGACACTGCTGGCAGAGCTCGGAGCTGTTCGAAGCGTTTAGTCTGTCGCAATTAAACAAGGACGAAAATACATAAATTTTTGATTTGCTTAGGCTGCTTCACCGACGATATTTTATACTCTTTCGTTCTGTCGTAGATTGTTCTTATTGCATTTATTCTTCCTCCCCTCGGAGGGAAAGCATATACAATTTGGTCACAAAATGTTATTTATATTTACCATAACATGTTCCGTTATGCTGTTTGTAATGTCGTGTACACGAAAGCCAGTTAATAATGTGCGTATGTATTTGGCAGACAAAAAACAGTTTATACTCTCCTATGCTATTTGATGGTAAACGGCAAAAAGGGGAAAATAATTTATTCGTTAATTGATGCGAAAGGTAATCTACGAAATTAATTATACAGCTGCAAGTTCGTTTCTCTGTAGCGATTAATCTGAGCTTACATTGTCTCTAGCAATCGGCCTTCATATCAGAACGCAAATACATAGCACATTATAAACTGTCTGAAAAATCTTACCGTTACTCGGTACCTAAAATCGTTCTTTGATGTGACAAATAATTCAAGGGGTGAAAGAGCGACATGTAACATTACTCACAATTTATCTGTATAATAATACACGTACCTTGGAAATCGATAGGTCACGTGGGAATTTAAAACGGCCGTAATGAGTTTTGTAATATTTTTCCTCCACTAGCTAGTCATGTCAGAAGACTATGGCAACTCATATTTACCTGTTCTAGCTCCTATGCAAGACTACGTTATCTTTGACAAAGATTCAATGTAACTCGAATCAATGACATTTCCCTATCTTAAATTATAGCATTTCTTCTAAAGAATCGGAACATTCTTGACTACACTTCATTCACATTTTAGACATGGCTTCACCCAGATACAAGTAAACGGTTCTGCAAAGGAAAAAATTCCATCGTACTGTCCGAGCTACCGTTAGTGATTCCATCAACCATCTGAACGATTAAATTACTTCTACAGTATATTTCAGGAGCATATAGAAAAATCTGACAACACAGTACATGAAAAATGTTTCTTCCTCCGCCAGTGATTTCGCCCCTAAAGGGTTTTAGTCATCTCCTTCTCCTAAACACACGGATGACGGATTCCCATTTAAGGTCTCCTTGATGCCATCATGGCATGATCCAACTGCATGCCGTCCTCTGGGAAAAAAGTGATACTTCGTCAGCTTCATGGCTGTCAAACGTAACCCCCGACGACGATCATGGAGGCAGTCATTGAAACTTTTTTGTGTGGCATTATTGGAGAACAACGATCTTGTAAGTTACATAAATTCAGTTAAAAAACAACCTAGATTGCAATGGTTATTTTATTTTAAAAAACCGGATTCGGCCTAGCCTTAGGCGACCTTCAGAATTGCACTGTACGAAATTTAGTAGAACTCTTGTGGCTTGAATTTGCTACCTACGGACGCCGCTGCCATGGAGACGTCGTAGTAATATGGTCAGCAAAAGTCAAAGATGTATGGCGTGGACGCCATGTGTTACCATAACGACTGAGGTCGATCGCAAGTGCCAAAGACAATCAGGACTACGTCTTCTGATGGGGTGCTAGTACAATTTTTTATACGTTGCCGGCAAACTTAGGGCAATCGTACTGTTAACCCTTCACTGTTTGTTCGCGGTATGACAGACGTCCACAGGCGCAGTGGCCGTTTGCACAAAAAGAGGAAGTCTAGCTACCTACCCTTAAAAGCCTCTGAAAATGAATGTAAGTGACAGCATGAGAATTCTCTACATCTTTTATGCAGTACAACGAAAACCCAGACTAAAGCTGCAAATTTCATATAATTTGCAACTCTGAACTCGTTTTTCGTTGTACTGATTAACAGAAGTTTCTGATCTACAGCAATGCCAGAATGCTGC
This sequence comes from Schistocerca americana, assembly GCF_021461395.2. NCBI lineage: Eukaryota > Metazoa > Arthropoda > Insecta > Orthoptera > Acrididae > Schistocerca > Schistocerca americana. Next base: position 258,116,424 of record NC_060122.1, on the reverse strand, counting down.
ATGTTCGTGTCTGTTATGCAGTTGTATAATCGACGTACACCGTAAATTTGCTATGAACCGACATCACAACACCATGCAGAAATAATTAAAGAACTTATTTGAGAATGAAAAGCCGGCCGGAGTGGCCGGGCGGTTCTAGGGGCTACAGTCTGGAGCCGCGCGACCGCTACGGTCGCAGGTTCAAATCCTGCTTTGGGCATGGATGTGTGTGATGTCCTTAGGTTAGTTAGGTTTAAGTGGTTCTAAGTTGTAGGGGACTGATGACTTCAGCAGTTAAGTGCTCAGAGCCATTTGAACCATTTTGAGAATGAAAGAGCAAAAAATTACAACGATCGACAGATTGGGTTCATTGTTCTTTAGATCAAGAGGGACTTCGTGCTAAATTTGCAGGCATGAAGCACGTGAAGAAACTGAACTGAATTTCTGAAGGCGCATACATTATTCTACTGTCTAACAGTTTCCGATGTAATTGGATGAAGAGTATGGAGACTTCATGTATTACTGCGAAGAAGGTTGTAAGCCTGGAAAGATTTTTGGATCTAAATCCTGCTATTGTTGAATTCATGAAGGAAAAAGACGTACATGAAAGGAAATTAAAAGATCAGGAATAGATGGTAGACGTCGCATTTTAAGAGGATTTGAGTGCAGACTGTCCGCAGTAAGACACTGCAAGGTGAGAAACAACTTATTTCTGATCTGATACGGATGCATTTAAAAAGAAAATCGCATTGTAGAACGGTCCAGTTCTCTCACAGGCGTTAAAAAAACGCGACGTCTGAAGAATTCATTGTGGCCTTGAAAGAAGTGCAAGAATGGTTTTCTG